>NW_004524625.1:643797-644600 GCF_000260255.1 Octodon degus | reverse complement strand
GAATGTTTCTCTGGCCTGGCTAGTTGGGAAGTGGGAGAAACAAAGACATCTGGAAATTGAGGTTCTGCTTACTTGGTCTGGATGGACAGCAATCAACTCTGAGCCACTTGAGCCACTTGATTAAAGGGAAATTTCCTCCTTCTTACTTAGACCATACAACCCTTGTTGGAAGAAGACCATGTTGCACAATCATTTGGTTTCTGGAAAGTAGGTTTAAATGTTAATTTCAGTTACACAACCATTTATGGGATGCCTTTCCTAAACCAGTCCCTATGCTACTGGTTGGAGATATTGCCCTTGAACTAGCTTACAGGGAAAGGCAACACAATGTATTAAAGCACAAATCAGCCTATAGGAAGTGTTAGAAAGGAGACATAAACAAGGTCCTGTGGAGTGGTGGAGGAATTATATCTAATAAAGATGTGGTGAAGTGGAGGGACAGAAATAAAAAAGAGACATTAAAGATTATATAGGCAGAGAGACCTAATACTTATTAGGCAATAACCTGGATTTTGTAGAGGAACAAGACAGGCATTTATTCACTGATAATCAATTTTGCACCAGTCATTGAATGAAGTGCTTCATGTATTGTATCTACTCTTTCCAAAAAACCTATTTGGAGGAAACTGAGGCACAAAGAGGTAATATGACTTGTTAAAGAATTTGAAAGTGTTATTAAAAAAAAAAAAGGAAAGAGGGGGCGTGGCCCTAGCTCAGGCCTTTAAGTGGCTGCTTCCACAAAGCTCTCAGCCTCAGGTTGCTGGAGTTGGAACCTCACAACTCTCCCGCTGGCCAAAAGTGCC
>NW_004524625.1:637403-643564 GCF_000260255.1 Octodon degus | reverse complement strand
AAAAAAAAAGAAGGAAAGAAAGTGGTGGAATTTGGATGTAAATTTTCTGAGTTCTGAGAACATTCCCTGTTCCTTTTTGTGCTTTGAGAATTATTTTCACAACACTGTGAGGTGGACTATGTAAAATAGAAGACTTTTAAAAGCAAGGAATTGGGAGAAGGGCTGCGGTAAAGATATTCAAGGTACAGGAAGAATGGGAAGGGTACAGCACAGAGTAGGATACAAAGCTGAAAGACCTGTTTGGGGAATCTCAGGCAGGGTGGTGTGATTGTGGGAAGACATTGCCACAGGCCTATACCACTGCCTTTTTGATTCAACACACTATTCATTAATTCAATATTGCTAGGTTCAAAAGTCCCAGTCCTTGCTCTCAGGATGCGTCTAATCTAGTTGCAATCTGGTGAGATAACTGTTCTTACCACTGTTTGCCTCATATACATCAATGCAGGATATGTGTGCAAGTGTGAGTGTGTGTGTGTGTGCACATGCATGCATGCATTCATGTGCATATACTCATACAGTATTATTTGGACATTTCCTTTCTGCAATCACTTCTCAACATATATACTCCCTGAGCTCTCCACAAATGTGTACTTCTTTATTACCTCTGCCTTTAGCAAGACTTGGATTTGAACTGCTGGCCTTGAGGTGATGTTAAAACAGCAACTCAAGTGTCCTTTCAACCCAAGAGAGACCTGATCTGATCTTATACTAACTCACTTAGAAAATAATGATCAACTCTGGGGTTGTGATGGAAAGATCTTAATTGAGACTGACAAGAAAATAGACACTTTCTATCATTTGTCTGCAAAACTTCATAAGAGCTCAGCACTTCTTAGGAGTAAATATGGCTCCAAGTGCTTCATTCAGCTGGCTGGAGCAGAGTTTTAAAAAAATGCATTTCATCTCTGGCATATCACAGCAGAACGTCATAAACAGCTGGAAACTCTCTGAGGTGAAGACAAGTTGGATATTATGTTTGGATTTATAGCCCCTTCCCCCATAATAGCTGATTTCCATTTCTGACAGGGTTATTATTTCCATCTTTATGAAATAGCTTGGATCTCACCTTGGATAATTACTGATTATCATCAGCTCCTCACCTGAGGCATCGTAACACTTGGGTGAACCTAAGAAAAATGCTTTTTTTTTTCTTTTTCCAAAATGAACTGGGGGAAAACTCGGTGTGAGAGACTGTCTTTATTTCTGTTCTCATTTGCAAGTCTCTTTCACTTTCTAACGATCAAGTCATTAATCAGTATCAAATCACCATCCAGAGCATGATGTTTTTGCCACTTGGGTTCCAACATGGATTAAATGGCAATCACTTGGGTTATTAAGTCTGATGCTCTCTCAAGAGGTATTGTGGAAATCGCAGACCCAGACAGTTAGGCCAAAGACATCATCTAAGCAGTCAGCTGAAGTTTTTGTCCAAGAGTGCACATCACAGCCCTCTGACGTTTGCTAGAGCTCTTCTTGTTTTTTGACAAGTACTCCTAGCTAAGGACTAAGAGTCTAAAATGTCTCAATTTTCTTTTCAAGGTTACCATTCTTTGGTGGATTCACTAATGGTCAACTTATAACACCCAGCTGAACTGAATCAGCATAGTGCTGGGTGTGGATGGGCCACCTGAGGATTGCTGCCAACAGCACAAAAAGACAACTAGAAAGGAAGATGATGTATTATTGATTCTACTGGAGAAGCTTGTCATGCTGGCTTTCCTGATACGAACCCAGCTGTTGTCATTGTCAGAAGAGCTCAGGTCCTTCTGTTGCTGAGGATGGTGCAGTTCTTCTAGGGCGAACTCTGGTCTTTACATTGAACATCGCCCCTGGCTCCAGTGCAGGTCCCTCAGCCTGCTGGTGCAGATCCTTCACTCTCCTTGTGCAGACCTCTAGCTTCCACCACTGGCTTCTGAGCCTTCTCAGTGTAGATCCTTGATATGGACTTGTATGAGATATTGTTGTGGGCTCTGGGTCTTCAATTGTTTTTTTTTTTTTTTTTTTTAGGTTGGTATTATAACACTTATTAAAATAATGCTATGGCTCAATAGAAACAGCAAAGAACCAAATAATTAAAATGCAAGCTATGTAAAATCCCAACTAAAACCCAGAAGTGTCTAATGCATTCATTCATTAGCTAACTAAAAGCCCAAAAAAGACAAGACACCCAGTATAATAAAGTACTGCAAAAACAATTGGCAATTACCAGTTATCAAAATTGTGGATTTTGCATTTTGTATCCTTTCCTCAATCAAGAAAAAAAAATTCTTTTTGGATGTTATATAACATACATATAAAACAAGATAGAAAAATGCATTATAAACTTGTAACAATGGCTGTAAATACTTTATCTTACATGTTTCTCATAGGCAATAGGTTGGTTATGGTACATACATAGCATGAAACTAATAAGATAATAAAGAATAGACAAAAAATACATGTGAGCTGTGTGATAACATGCGACACTCCCATCTACCCACACTAAAAAAGTTACAAAATACTGTCAGAAAAAAGTCTTAAAAGCTACATACTTTAATAAGAAATATATTCAATAAAGAATGATAATACTGAGAACCAAGGCATTCAGAGATTTTAAAAGTCATGTTCTTTTTTTTTCAGTTGATCCAAAAATTTTCAACTAAATTTTCAAAAGTTTGTTCAGAGCCAACATTACTTACAAATGTCACACATTTATTATTCATACATTTACTTTCTTGCCCATAAAAGACCTTTGATAAACACCAAAAATGTCCAGGTATAACACAGTTGAGATGAAACTAGATCAAATACTGGTATTGCTTTTAACTATCACCTCAAGAGTGTTGCAAATTTATTCAACCAACCAAACAGTAAAAATCAAAATGGCACAGCATATATCGTAAAAAAAATAAAAGACAACTCTATGTGTAACAGAAAGATAAAGCAGTGGCACATTAAACCAAAACTATCTGAGTACAAAAGGATGACTGTCTATTGCATAGTAAATAAACTTGAAACAGTTCCAAGGGAGACAAGATGATGGAGAGGTCACCATGAATGTGCAGGCTGAGCTTCCTGCTGACCTTTACTGTGAAGCTGTGAATGGACGGGAGAGGGAATGAGCTGATGAGCTGGAAGTCCTCGGCCACTTGGCATTTGCCATGTCTGGTACTGAACAGTTATTATTTCCTCAAGTGTTTAGATGTAAGTTTTGCACATAAATTCTTTCAACTACAAAATTGAACTTCATGAGAAATTGGAAGCTTAAACTGAAATGTAGCTGAGTGTTTACATACACAATGATGCTAGTTTTTCACATTCTTTTAAAGTTAAAAAAGGGGGCAAAAAAGGTAAGGAAGGAGGAATAGTTACCAAAGCCAGCAGAGAGATGGACTACACAGTTATCTGGTATGATATAAAGAAGTCTGATTAAATTTGGGTTATTACAAAATACTGTTTTCCAGAATGAAAATCACAAAGATTTATTTTGTGAAAAAATCTGCTAGATATACTATTATCTCTACTTAAGAAAACATCCAATGCATTCCCCTTCTCCAAATAGAATGAAGCTCTAATTTTGTCTGTAATTTTTGATCTGCTGTTCCAATCTTACATAATTTCTATCTCAGAATCTTTTGGGCTAACAATGAAGATTTTAATAACCCAAAGTACTCAATTATGATTTTTAAAAGAATGATGTTTTAAAACTAACTATTCAGACACTAGAAAAGTTATCAAATTTTTTCACAGTATCAGATTTGGCAAACTTCCTTCAAAATAATGTGGCACAAATCATAAAATTAAAACCATCAACTCATTTGTCTCCCCTCCTATCTTCATTCACATACTGGGCGACTGAGTAACATGCATTAACTTTTATTCCAAGGGAGGAGCTGATCTCATGAGCCACTTGACTAAATGTGGGTCTTCAGTTGGATTCATGGAGGACATTGCCATGGGATCTAGGACTCTAGTGTGTGGACTGATCTCCTGCACTCTTTTGTATTTGACTCTTTTGGTAAACATTATAAAATAATCCTATAAATTATACGTCCTGACTTAAGTCTTGTCCTTTGTAAACCCTGACTACAACATATTCTATATGTCCTTTTATGCCTCTGCTTCTCCTATTCATTTGTCTTAAGAACCCTGACATACTCTCCTCACTTCTTGGCCTGGTAAAAACTTGATCCTATGGGGCACTTCTGGTATAAGGCCCATTTATGATGGAAAACGTCCCTTTCCTTTGCTCCATAGAATTTCTTCAACACTTTCATGAACATTATGTTCCATTTTGTGTTCTCAAGAGCAGTTTATAAGAGTTGCAGTGGCTCTCCATCCTCACCAGGACTTGGCCTTGTCAGCATTGTATTTCAGTCGTTCTGTAGTGGTGCCAAATCATGATTTGGGTTTCCATTTCTCTAACAGCTAATCATGTTCATCACATTTTCATGTGTGTATACTTTTCAAGTATTTTGCCCATTTTTAAATTGATTGGCAGTTAAGTGTTTTGCAAGTATTTTTTCTCCCACGCGGGAGCCTCTTTTCATTCTCTTAACTATGTGTGTTTTTCAGAGCGTTACTTTCACACCTTTGTAAAAATCACTTAATCAATTGGCAGAAAGATGGAGTATATTTACTTTATTTTTTCCTGCTAAGTACAGTAAAAGTCCTGGACATTATAAAGATACAGAAGACTATATGTATATATCCATAAAACTGAGCATAGTATGACTGAAATGTGAAGAGAAGCAGCCAAAAACCATTAGGTTAGATAATGTTATGGTTTGTGTCTCCTCGTGCAGTTATGGTGTGTTCTTCTAGAGTTTGTGATTAATTAATGATCTAGTGCTGGGATTATGGGTATGAGTGCTACTGGGATTATGGGTGTAAATGATATTGGGATTATGGGTGTGAGTGCTACACTTGGCCTGGGGCCAAAAGCCTTAATGCAACATAAAGGAGATAGACTGGCTCTCTGTTGCCACTGCTGCCACAGCTCTTGCCATTTTGCTCTTGCTGTTTTCTGCTGCCATGAACTACTGCCCTCTGCCACATGCCACTTTGCCTTGAAGCCAGCTGAGTATGGACTGAAGCCTCCACTAACTGTGAGTTAAATAAACCTTTCCTTCCTTGGTTTGGGGTGTTGGGATATTTTGTCCCAACAATAAGAGAAAAGTAACTGAGACAGATAGGAACCTAGAAACTAGGACATATAGGTGGTGGTGAGTTCTTTGGGCTTACCTTTTGTCTCATATATCCTACATTGTGAATTGGAGAAGCTAGCAATCCAGGTATGCCAATGGGGACAGATAGTTTTTTGTTTTTTGGTGGTGGAACCGGGGATTGAATTTAGGCCCTTGCACTTGCCAGGGAAGCGCTTATTTTACTGAGCCAGCTCCCCAGCCTCAGATAGCTTTTTAAAACCCTAAGTTTTTTTTTCTCTAGTTAAAGGACTGGAAAAATAACACCCTCACAAATTATACAATTTCTAGGCTGTAAGCATTCTACTCCAGCTGAAATACTACAGAAAAACTATGCCTCCACCCATATCTCCACCAGCAGATGCCAAGTGGAGAGTTTAGACTTCTATACCCAGCTCTTCCCTAATGAACCTAATGAACCTAGTCTTCTCCCTCTCCTTACTCCTCAGTTTATGTCAGGAAAGACAGAGTGAAGCTTGGACTTTCATTCTCAAAGGGTTTTCCACAAAACCATTTCCTAACAGTTCCCCCACCCTTTTGTTGGCTGATGTCACATGTGAAAACTAGCATTCCATCTACTAGAGGTAACTAGGCACCCTCCCTTTCTCTGCAGCAAAGTATCTGACAAGGACCTAGTGAAGAGTCAAAAACTTTTTCTGTTTGGTAGTAATAAGGTGACCCCAAAACCATCTTACTAAACTGAAATGCATGTTTCCCAAATTCTAATGTATATGTCTTTGATCTTGTCTTTGCTGTTTTTTTTTTTTTCGGTTATATTGCATTTTATTTCTTTTTTTTTTGACATCAGTTATTTTAAAGAAAAAAAAAATAAAAACAATGGTACAAAATCTCAAAACAAGATTTTAGGAGGGTAACAGTGGTTAGTACATTGTGTATTGTTACTGCCAAAGTAGTTTCTCATATTACAAGATATAGGCAAGAAATAATAAATAAACAACATAGGTACAAACCTCT
>NW_004524625.1:574184-635773 GCF_000260255.1 Octodon degus | reverse complement strand
GCTGCTGTGCTCCACTTCTTTCTGCTGCAGGCATTAAGAGTTGAACCCTTTGTGTCACTCTGGCAAGATGTTCTGTTCCTGAATCAGCTGGGTGGGTCTTGCCTCTAGCCTCTTTGCAGGGAGTTCTGCTGAAGGGTTCCTTGCTGGGCCTGCAGCCTGGGTCGAATGAGGATCCCTGGACCCCGGGTCGTCTCACTCACTCTCCGGGCCCGCGCTCCAGGTCTATTCAGAATCCCACCGGGCCCTGGGTCATCTCACTCACTCACTGGGCCTGCACTCTGGGTCTGCTCAGTATCCCGCGGCCCTGACGTCTCATTCACTCGCCAGGCTTGCGCCCTGGGTCTGTTCAGGATCCCGCCAGCCCTGGTTGGCTCACTCACTCGGTTCTGCAAGTTTTAACTAGATCCTTTGAATCCCCAGTGTGCAGATGGCCCTTTTGCACTCTTCCACACCTGTCTTTGTGTGCTACCATTGTAAGCCTACCTTGTAATTCCTTATGTACTCATATATCTTGCATTAAATATATTTCTATAGTGAGCACAGACTGATATGGTATCAATCAATATAAAAATAAGCTTAAATGAAAAGCAACAAAAACATTTTAAATAACTGAGTTGCTATGAACAGGAAGCTGGATGAAAATTTACTTGGCCTCAAACATCAGCCATTTTTTTTTTTTTTAATGGAAAAGGTGAATGATTCAGAAAGTAGAGCTTAGGGAATAGGGATATAGCTCAATGACACATACAAGCCTGCCTGGCAAGTGCAAGGTCCCAAATTTGATCCCCAGTATCGGGGGGAAAATCCTGAAAGTAGAGATAAGAGGTGTCAGAGAAACTGCATCAGAATTATTATGGCACAGTGAGTCTGCTGTGCCTCCTCTATTTTCCTTTGGAACAAGCTCTACAGGGTTATTCTATGCTTGTGTCACCTTTGTATGCCAGATGTGTGGGGAAGAGATAATTTGCATCTTTAATTCCTTAGTCTTTAAATTGAGAGACTGCACCAGAGGCGTTTCACACAAATATGGACCTAGTTGATGAAATCCTGGACCTATGCCCAATCATATTGGCATAATAGAAGAGACTGGAAGGAAGGGGGTTTCTTGAGTGGAGGAATGTCTTGCTTGTGGGAGGGATATGAACTGTTGTTGACTGTAGCAGTTGATATTTTCTAAAAGTGTCTAATAATTTTGGTCACACATGGTGTTCTAGTATTCTACCAAATTTATCAAGAGATTGAATCTATTTTCCTTTTTATTGAAATTAGACAGGCTTGTGATTGTTCTAATCAAAAGTATAGTGGAAATAGTGCTATACTACTTTCAGTTTTGTCATAAAACTGGTAATTTTCTCTGGTCACTTGCCATGGAATCTGGCCACCTGTTTGAAAAAGCCTGGGTTATATAGAGACCCACATAACAACTGAGAGCTGACAACCCATCAGATTTCAGGCAGCAGCGAACATTAACTGTTGATCCTATTAATAAATAGGCCTTCAGAGGATTCTAGACCTCACTCAACCTTCAGACCTCAGTGAATAACATAAAAAAAAGAGTAGAGATGATTTGCTCCCACTAAGCCTCATACCAACTGGAGATTTGTGAGCAAAATAAATTATTTAAGCCATGGCTATGATTTGGCTTGTAATTATGGATAGCTAGAATTGAGTAGTACCTTTTTATTTTAATGTAGTTGGTAGAGTCTCACTACACAGCTCAGAGTTGTAGTGATCCTCCTGTTTTCAGCCTCCCCAGTGCTGGGATTACAGGCATGCACCACCACTCTCAGTCAGTCTGTGTCCAGTTCAGCATGCCCAGGGGTGGGGTCAGCATGATATATGGTACCCAGGATTGAATCCCAGTCCTTGTGCTTGCCTAAGCAGGAGCTTAGTCAGCTAAGCTGTCTCGCCAGCCCTACTTGTGTGTTCCTGAAAAGCATCTTTTGGAGATATCTGACATTGAACAAACTATTTTTTCTATAGTGCTTGACTTCCTTAGCCTTAAAATTAACCATTTATTGTATCATGGGAATGATCTGAGGATTTAATGAGAAGATGCATACAAGGTGTTCTCTTTTCATAATGATTCTTCAAGAAATGCCATTTAATACTATTTCAATGTGCCTTCATCAAGTTTTTAGTTTTTCTGCTTTGTATAAATTTCCCTTCAAGGGCTGTGTGTTATATAGATTTATACAAACACCTATAAAATTTGAGTCTTTCTCCTTATTGTCTAACACTGTAGATTATACACTGTTCACTTTTAGATCACTTAGCCATACAGGGAGGTACACAGTGAGAAGCTGAGACCATTTTCCTTACTAACTTGCCAACCATGAGGGTGAGCTATCTTGTGAACTGATCCTGCAGCCTGTCAGGCTTGAGATGTCTGCAAAATCTTGAGAGATCTTGAGCAAAAACCGTTTTTATATCGGTGAGTGCAATATAAGTGCTAAGCCATTTTTGATTCTAATATAAAACGTGAAAACTGTATGAAACTTAAAAAAGCTATTTTTGTTGTTGTTGTTTTAAGCCACTGAAGTTTGGGATAACATTACGTATTAACTGTTAATACTTACATCAGCATGGGAAGGGATTAAGAGAGAAAATGATCAAAGCATGACTGGTCTAGGGTTGATGTGGAGGACAGAGATGTCTGAGAAGATTTCTAAGTGCTAAGACTGAGTCTCAGATAAATGATGTGGTGTCCAGGGTAGAATGGGAAGAAAGTAAAGCTAGTGAACAGGAACACACTTAGAAATTTGGGAACCTTATAAGTCTACAGATGTCCTGAGGTTAAAGAGCAGGTTTGGTGAAGGGAAAGGAGTTAAGACATACAGAATAACAAAGTTTTGTGTTAAATGTGGGGTATGTTGGCTATTGATTTTAGTAGACCAGATCATAAGAATATAGTGCAGAAGTGGGAGGATGTACAGGAGCTGTGAAGAAAGGTTTTTATATTGGTGAGTGCAAGGGCAGAATACACAATGGGGCAACCTAAGCTGATGATGGCAAACTTACAAATCTTCTCCCTAAGAGTGGTGAAATACAGTTTGTATGGCTTAAAGTGAGAGCCTCAGTGCAGGGGTGGTAGGTCTAGTAGTTGTGGTGACAAGTTAGGAGAACGCCAAGTTTTATTCCTGACTTGAGATATCAAAGGGGGAGAGAGAACTCTCAAAGGGACTTTAAGCAGTGAAATTAAAGAATGTGCCACACTTAAGATAAAGGCATGGCAGCAGTTCCCTAGGGAAAAGGGAGCTTCTGTAACTAGCATAGGTTTGCTTGAAAAAAAAGCTGGCATTTTATTCTGCTGGCAATTGGAAGCCAATGTTTAAGGAAACTTTACGATGAGCTTTGATTGCTCATTTTGAAAGTAGTGGAAAGTAGGGTGTGTGTATTTGGCAAAGGGTGACAGAGGTTCTTTGAGAGGAAAGAGGTTTGTACAAAGGCCCATTCCAGAAATGCTAAGGCCCTATCACTTACTATTACAATCAAGCCAGCTATTTGGTAAGTAGAAACTACAGAATTCAGGGGAAGGCGAGGAAGCTGTTGACAAGGCAGTGGTCAGATCTTTCATTTCTTTTCTACAGCCATTTTAGACTGTTCTGAAGTGTTTCTGATACTGCTTTGTGCCTGAACAAGTTATTTCCTATTTATTTTCTATTTTCTCTATCCTCCAAATCTAGTTATCTTTTTTTAAAGATACAATAAATACTTTTAAAAAATTTATTATGGTAAAAGGCACCTTGCAATTAATTCTCAATATATCCCCAACACACTTACCCATTGTTCTTGTCTTAGATCTTCTAATCTTGACTATTTAATATTTTACTTACATATATTTTAGTCTGGCTAGATTCATTTTTAATTCACACATTAGCTACATCAGTACAGTAATAAACTTCCTAAAAGAAACTAGACAATGTCATACAGCAGAAAAAAATATCAATCATAAGATGCAACCCAAGTTTTGCTATGAAATTTTGATACGACTTTGGATAAAGCACTTGATGTCTTCAGACCTTTAGGTTTTATTAGTGTAGTAATGTGTCCCTAAGGTCTTACCCACTTCAATTTGCCTGTGTAATATCATGGTAGCTTAACAGATATTTTCATGATGGCAATGAGCTGTACCTTTCTAATATAGCTGCTTAATATAGGAATGGTGGATGATAATCATTTTGAAGAAATTAAAGACTAAAGTGTTTAGTTAATAGAGGAATAACATTTAGATAGGCATTATACTTCCATTTATTTTCCCAGGGTAGAGGATAATCATTTATGTCTAGTAGGATACTAAGTCAACTTTTCTCCTTTGGAAGTTAAGTGTGTGGTGACTTTTGTTTATCTCATATTTCCTGGAAAGTGAGTTCATTTGAAACCATGGTTTTACTACTCAGCCTGTTATCTTGGGCAAGCTATTTTTCTCTCTGCCTTAGTTTCTTCGTTTATAAAATGGGGCTAATATTAGATTATTGTTGGGGACAATCTAATGTTATGCCACTACATTTGGATCAGTGAAAGCTCTGGATAAGTCTTAGCTATTATTATGTCCTAATCACAAGAGTGAGCAGACCTGACTCATCCCTCTTCTTAAATAGCTCATGGTTAGGAATTTTCAACAAATGACTATATGGTAATTCAGTGTTTTGAGCTCGGTAACAAGATGTCACGATGTGGCATAGGAGCAGAGAAGAAATGGAATAGAGGTAGGACATACTTTTTGAGTGAGTCTGATGCATAAGGAAGAAAATACACTATTAGGAACATTTGGTGTTATGAACAGTCAGAGGCAGGAAGGAGAAGTAGTTTCTGGCTGCAAAACAAAAAATATGGTTAGGAAATCCACCACTATCACTTAAAAGCTTATTAAAAAATACCCTATCTAAGACTTCCCAGATATACAGAATCAAAATTTGCATTTTAACAGGAGCCTCAAGTAGTGGTCTGTAGCATAGACTCTGGAACCAAACTGCTTAAATTCATATCCTGGCTTCACCATCTTATGTGTGACCTTAGGCAAGCTATTAAACTTCCTATGCCTCAGTTGCCTTGCTTGTAATTAGGGATAATAATAGTTTTACCTCATAAAGTGGTTTTAAGGACTGAGCTATAATGTGAAATGCTTAAAACAGTACTTGGAACCTAGTAAATACAACATTAACCATGGTAATTCATCATACTTCATATGGAGTCAGTTTTTGCAAGTCCTTTTTGTTTCTACTCTATTATTTGTCATTCTGACAGTCCTTGTAGAGGACACGTGGAGGTCAGAAGACTTGGGGTTATACAACACAGCTATCAATTCCTAGCTGTATGAAACTAGGTGAGTTACTGAACATTTGGGTTTTTCTTTATATAGTACAAGGGACTTTAATTATATATGGCTCAGAGATAGTGCAAAGCTCAGATTAAGGAATGTACATTATTATAGTCTTCTATTAAGATTTTGTTATTTTAACAACTTAAGCAGTTGGCTTCAAAATAACAGGCACCGGAAAATTAGGGAGGGAAGACAAGAAATATAAATACTATTTTATTTTTTTAACCTACAGCTTCATTCAAAAACATGAACAGTATCACTGGTTTTTATAATGGTTCCTGATTTATAGAGAACCTTTTTCTAAGTTGTGTGTCACCATATCTTTATAGGGTATATTATTCCATACGGTGTAGTATTTTTTCTTTTCTTTGAGGGGCTGGGGATATAAACCAAGGCCTCAGCCATGCTCCAGTCCTTTCAAGGAGGAAACTATGTCTGGTAATAGAATGTACATCAAAATCTTTGGTTCGAGAATTACTAATAAAAATACAAAATTTGGAGGGAGATCAAACAAAATTTGACGGAATCTTCAAAACAGGCTTTGAATCCTAATACACTGGGTCCCTTCTTGTCTGTAAGATAAGAGCGACAAGACCTCCACAACATGATGTGATTAAGAACAAAGGCTGAGGGTGAGCCTACCGCGTCCCAGTGCCTCAAATAAATTCCTTCCTTATAGCACGAGGTATCTATCTTCTACACTTCGCATGTGCAGGAACCCAAAGTTGAGAACGCTCAGGTTCTCCTTCTCCATTTGAAACTCCGTAACCCGGTGATAAGGTACGGGCAACTCCACTGTCAATTATCCGGGTGTGGATTATTTTTCTTCTAGCTGCACTTTGCGTGGCTACAGACGCTGATAATGGCCGCTACGACTCTTGAGAAATCCAATCCTAAACTATAACTGCGCTTCAGGACGAAGCTGGACGTTTTCTATCCCCAACCTCAGTGAAGCAAAGGTCGCTGCGAAACGCAAACCCCACCTACCCGCGCCATCTTAGCTGCTACGCACGACGCTACGCGCAGCGGAGAGCGCCGTCGATTGGCTGGGACGCGGAGGCGAGGCGCGCGAAGCCAGAGACCGGAGGGTACGCTGGAGGAGCCGGAGGAACTACAATCCCAGCCTTCCTTGCGCGTGCGCCAGCGAACCTGAAGCGAAAGACCTCGGTTTGCGTTGGACTACAATTCCTACCAGCCCCATGCGATACCGGCCCTTTCCTTTCAAAAAGCGTAAGAAAAGGACAGGATGAATGGAGGGCCTTTGGTGCCCGTTCTTCGAAAGGCGGGAAAGACGAACTACATCTCCCGATTGGCAACGCGCGCCTGCGCCTGCGTTCTGGTACCTGTCGCCATCTTGCCCCTTCTGAGGCACCGCAAACAAACCCTATTCCTGGTGTCCCCTAGTCTTGGCGGAGGAGCCTTTTAGATGAGCCCCGAAAGGCTGGGCAGGTGGGTGACTCTCAGGAGGGTCCTAGGAAGAGTTGGCAGGGACCCGGCGCAGATTAGCCCCGGCCAGGCACTTGGAGCCCAGGTTGGGGCGCCCAGCCCCATCCTCCGTTGTTTCCTAACGGTATCGTGGGTCTCCCGGAGGTGGCCGGAGGGGGACTCCGGCAGGCCTGGTGCTGGGGTGCCGGGGCGCCGGGGCTCCAGCTCTGGGAGCTCTCAGTGAGTCCCGGCAGTCCGGCTGGCTGTCCGTGCGCCTACTCTTCCGTTGTCCTCTCGCTGGGGAGGGAGCGAGGCGCCCATGCCGGCGGGGCCCCTGACACCGGCTGCGGCTGGAGGGCTTGGGGCGCGGGCTTGGCGTCCGAACGGGCGCTGAGAGGCGCGGGCAAGGAGCCCGGGCTGGTTGCTCTAGTGCTGCGGGCGGGTGCGTGGTGGAGAGGGGGCGGGGCGGGTTTGTTTCCTTGACACTTGAGCCGCCGGGAAGGACTGCGCGAGATCCGGGGACCCCAGCCGGCCCAGCAACTATCGGGGACGTTTTGGATGCGAGGCAGCCCGGCGCTAGGGTCCGCTGGCCAGGATGTGTTGGGATGCCGTGACGTGGTGCTAGATTCGGGCGGTCTAGCCGCCTCCAAGATCCTGTCTGGAGGCGGGGACAAGCTATTGGAGGGAGCGGATTTCTTTTTTTGCCTCTTTTTCCTCCTTCCTACCCCTTTAAGTCATCTTGCCCGCAGGGGTGCGCAGTCCAGCTCTGCTAGCCCAGGAGTTGGTTTTGGAACCGAGAGGTTGGTGGGAGTTGGGGGGGGGGGGGGGTTTGAAACGGGGGCGTAGAATTGGAGTTAGCAGCCCAACCACTGGGACCGGATGTAGCAGTTATTTCGGTTCAGTGACTCCCAGGCTGTGAATTCACTCATTCATTTTACTTTCTCCCGCCAACCATTCATTTATCCATTTAACGAATGTTTACTCTGGGTGTGCTGTATGGAAAGCAGGTTTTGTGTAAGTCCTGAGCGCTTTTTGTCCTCTAAACTAAGGCAATTACCAATACGAAGTAAGTTCTTGTCATTTAAACTTTTGGTAAGCAGTAGTTTAATGACTACGATGTCTAAATTCATATTTCATTGTCAAGATGTGAGGAGAGGGCCAGGGATATAGCTCAGAGGCATAAGTTACAGCCTGACAAGTGCAAGGTCCTAAGTTCTATCGCTGGTACCGCAAAAAAAAAAAGAAAAAGACTTGAGAGTGCTTTTTATTATTGAGTTCCCATTAACACAAATAACCTGTTAGAAACTATAAGTGAGAAAACTGACAGAAGTCACTTGGCCAGATTTATAGGTAGTGGCTTGTATTTATTAAATTGCATACCAGTCACTATGAAGAAACTTGGCATGTATTGTTCATTAACACACATAACAAACTGAGTGGTAACACCTTGGTCTTAATACATGTGTAAAACTGGTTCAGTTTGTCTAGTTTTGCTAGGATTATACTACCATTAAGCCCTTGCTCTTTCCACTGAATGGTACAGTAAGCTCTCAAATGGTGGTTTAATTCTTTGGCAGAAGTTGCAAAATGGTGATGAAAAGTGATCGTGAGGTATCTTATTGATTTCACTTTTTTTTTTTTTTTTTTTTTGGTGGAACCGGGATTTTGAACTCAGGTCCTTGGTGCTTGCCAGGCAAGCGCTTATTCTACCGAGCCATTTCCCTGGCCCCTGATTTCACTTCTTATCCTGTGGATGGATCTCCAGGTGAGTGGCCTTTTGAAATACATTGATAAATTGGTTGTTTTTTCTTCTGGTAGGGAGGAGAAGCTCTTTGGGGCTACCAAACATAAGCAGCAATGCCTGTTGTGTGGCCAACCCTTTTGGATCTCAGCAGGGATGAATGCAAAAGGATTCTTCGAAAATTGGGTATGATTTTTATTTTTAATATTTTTTGTCTTTGATGTTTTTCCTTTCTGTGTGGGGTATAGTTGTTTGCTTGAATGTCATCCTATGCTATATTAGAAACCCTTTGAAGACCTAGTCACCATCCTTCTCATTGTTTCCCCAGTGCCTGTTGTGCTGATTTGTACATAGGAGGTGCATGAATCATAATATGAGTAGCCAAGAATCATTGATAGTTGACTGGCTATTTGGAGTCTTTTATACCTGACGTCTCAGTCCTTAAACCTAAAAGATAGGCTGTTTTATGTTTTTTGGGTAATTTTTTGCCTCCATTTTACAGATGAAGTTTAGAACCTAGGGTGATGCTGAAACTAAAGTCAGTATTTGACTAAATGATTTTCAATCTCACTTTAGCATACTTTTAACCTGAATGTATGAATTACATATACATATTTTTCAATTCTAAGTTAATACATGCTGTACCTACTTCCCCAAATTATATTTTATTATTATTAATAAAATGTGTTTTGTGCTTATTAATTACCATTTAGTGCTTTTCCTTTATAGCAGCCTTTTTTTTTTTTTTTTTTTTTTTTTTTTTTTTTTGGTATTTTTAGGGTGTCTACAGGGTGTTAAGGATCTCACTACTAGATTGGACTGGTAGTGATCCACCTGTTTGCAACCTCCCAAAAGCTGGAATTACAGGCATGTGCCACCATGCCCAGTCTCAATTGCTGTCTCAGTGTGCCCTGGTGGTGGGGCCGGTACCAGCATGGCAGGCCCGGGGATCAAACTCCCGGCCCCTGCGCCTGCTTGCAGGCATATAGCAGCCTTTCTTAACCAGCATTTTAAGGAGAGAATTAAGCCCTAATGCCAAGGCATCTGTTCTATATAATGAAATAGCTTCTGTGTTGCAGGCATGGTATTAGTTATGTGCTGTTCCAAGACAGTTGAGAAGAGTTACTCAAATCATTTTCCATATTGTTTGGTTCAAATGAAGACCCGTGGTTGAGAAATGCTGTCTTAGATTATAGAGAGCTTTTCTTACTTAGTACTGTAGCTTCAGGCTAGCATAATAGATGAAATAAATGAAAAAAAGAAAAAAGAAAATGAACAATAAATGTTTTAGCAGTGAAGTGCAATTATTTAGATAAATGCCTGTCATGATGCCTGGCTTCTGATTATGTAATACTGGTTTTTTTTTTTTAAACATTTATTTATTTATATGTGTGTGTTTGTGTGTGTGTGTGTGTGTGTGGCCAGCTCAGCCCACCAGGGGGCAGGGCTGGCTGGCATGTGGTGCTGGGGGATCGAACCATGGTCCCTGTGCTTTGTGAAGTTTGTTCCAAGTAGGTGCTTTAGACCACTGAGCCATCTCACCAGCCCCCTGATTATGTAATATTTAAAGAGCTGCAAAAAGATGCTTCAAAGGAAGTATTTTTGAGGAACTTCTTATATGTAGATCAGATAGAATTAGAGCCACTCAAGCCTGCTAATAACTTGTCCTCGTTTTAGTTCCCCACATGCCACTGTAAGGATTTCAAACCAATTCTTAGCAGTTTGTTCATTTGTTTATTTTTGCAGTATTTGGGATAGAACCCAGGGATGTATTTTACCATTGAGCTATATCTCCAGTCCTTTTTTTCATTTTTTATTTTGAGACAAGGTTTTGTTAAGTTGCCCAGATTAGGCTCAAACTTGGGATCCTCTTAAGTAGCTAGGATTATAGACATGCTTCATTGGACCTGGATCTAGCATTGTTACATTAGCAAGTTGAAAAGAGATTTTTTAGTGAGATGTATTATTCTATTTTTTAAAATCTCATATACAGACTTTTAATACTAGTTTGAAAATATAACTTGCTGACAATTATAAAATTGGACTCATTATATAGCTGAACTGATTGAGGATCACAAAAATGACAGATTGGATTGGGGTTTCTGGCTTTTGGAGGTTTTCAATCAGGAGATTATATTTAAAAGTAAAAATGATAGCTGTTAAGTCCAAATTTATCCTTAGCTCTTCCCTTAAGTTGCCTGAAGTGATAAGGAAATGGTTTGGTATTCACTTAACCCAGCAAACCCCCCCCCCCCAAAAAAAATACATAAATCAAGAGGTTAATATCTTGTGTTCACTAAAAGAAGGAATACTTCTGAAGCTCCCAGGGCTATGCATATCTGAAAAACCGCCAAGTATCAAAAAGATACCGTTTTGCAGAAGCAATATGTATCACTGAATTACAGTGGTAGAGTTAGTAGGTATGCCTCGGCAAAATAGTGGTGCTGGACACAAGACGTTCCAAAAGGAATGTTGAATTATTTTTTCACATGCTTTAAAATGTAGTGCTAAATAATTTTGAGTTTAGATGTATGTTTTCTCAGTGGGTATATCAGATGAACAAGCCAGCCAAGATGTGCTCTGGTGCTTAGAGAATTTAGAGTGAGATTACCTGTAGGTGGGCTTTCCCTTGGTACCGGAGGATGAGCCTTCCTAAAGAGGAACAAACTGTTCCTAAACCAGAAAAGAAGATTGTATGAAAGAAAAAGGTGTCACAGATGAACAAAAACCTAGGGCACAATAGAATTCACTGTGAAATAAATACAAATACAAATAATGAATTTAGCCCTAATTTTAAAAGCTGTGTAATGCTGCTGGAGAGCTGCTTGTATACAAAGGAAAACAGCCATCCTACATGATAATGTCATTGACACATTGAGACCTTAATAGTGATTTACCCAAAGACTTCCTTCCCACCTGTTGGCTCATTATCATAACAGTGAACTTGCATTGCTTTCAAACACTAGCTCTAGATCCTAAGTTTAGAAAAGATAATGTATTTAAGAATTAGCTTTGTCATTTTAAAGATACCTATAAATTATCTTAATATAAAATGCTAAACAGATTTTACTGAATTACAAAGAAATTGGGATAGAGAATTTCTTTATGATATACTGAATGTACCACTAATAAGGAAATGCATTTTATCTGACAACCTCCTGCCCCATTGAACCCAGGGTCTTGGTCTTGAGCTGCATCCCCAGTCTGTTTTGAGCTTTGGTCTTGCTATCACCAAGTTTCCCAGACCTGACTTGAATTTAGGATCTTCTTGCTCTCAGAGTACAGGGATTACAGGGTGTCAGTTACTATCCTCATTTCAAAATATCTGATGCCAAAACTTTAAGGAGGAGAGGTTTATTATTTTGTCTTCTGTTTTACAAGTTTCATTTCTTGCATGGTCTAGAACATGGTGGAAGAGCCTGGGTGGAGGAAAGCTGCTCACCTCACAGTCAGAAAGAGACAAGGAAGAAATGGGGGAGTGAAAGATACACCCTTCCAGGCCATTCCCCCAGTGACTTGCCTTTTCTGACCAGGTCCCACTTTCTAACATTACATTTAGTTGTATTGTTCCCCTGATTCAATCAGCTTTCAAATGCTAGGCTATGAGCAAAAGAGGCTTTGGGACATCTAGATAGAAATGATTAATATAGGCCTTGGCCAATTTTATGACTATTCTTAACTATAAAACCCTAGCCATTGTGGGGTTTTATGTATATAAGTACAATTGAATAACTGATTTGTTTAAATGGAATGATTGGAAGGTTTTATAGAAAAGGTTTGAAAAAAAAATTCTTGGCAAATTTTTAATTTTCTCTGGCCTCTTTCTCCTTTCCATTTTCCTTCCTTTCCTCCTATCTTCCTTCCTTTCCTCCTATCTTCCTTTCTTTCCTCCTATCTTCCTTTCTTGTGGTCCTGGGGATTAAATTCATGACCTTCACACTAAGCTACACCCCATCCCTTTTTTACTTTTTGAGACAAGGTCTTGCATATTTGCTTAGGCTGGACTCAAACTTGCATCACTTCTGCGGTCTCATGGAATGCTCAGATTGCAGGTTTTGTTTTTTGAAGTGTTCAAGGGTGTTTACTTCATTATACTTACATGTTATTGGCGTTAACACAATGGAGTGGCACCAAATACATTAACAGAAATTCAACTGAGTTTAAGATATATCATGAAGTTTAGCATGGTGGTGCATGCCTGAAGTTTTAGCACGTGGGAGACTGAGGCAGGAGTATTACAGGTTTGAGTCCCTCCTGGGCAAATAAGTATGCCCTGTCTAAAAAAAAAAAAAAAAAAAAAAAAAAAATGTAGAGCTGGTATGTTCAGTGGTAGAGTTCCTCTTGGCTTGATCCTTAGTACTGAAAAAAAGTCAGGACTTGAGGATACCCTTAAGATGGTTGACTTCTGTTGTTACAAGTGTTTCTGTGGTACTTTATAGTAGTACTGTAGTAGTAATGATAGTAGTAGTTATATTCTGTGAATAGTTTGCTTTGTTTTAGTAACTATACATTTTGCTTCTGTTAGTATAAAGTGCTCAAATGTAGTCACTGTTACTGGAAGTTACTGAAATAATTTGGAAAACTGCTTGTTACTCTTTCACTCTACCATATTTGTATTCCTCACCCTGCCTACTTGGAGCATAGGTTTTTTTATTTTCCTCCCTATTTAAAACCTGTTTCTTGACTAGATGATATATTTATTTGTTCATTTATTGCTGTAAGTTTTATCCTAATTTCTTGAGATCTTATTGCACAGTAACCGTATTCTGCAGCTAACTACTTGAGGGCAGGACCTAACACAGTATTTATGTATGTATGTAATAGGACTCAGTATTGATTTGTCGAATAAAATATTCTATAAATATTGAGAGTATAGTTAATTTTTGCTTGATCATTTCCAATGCCTTGGTCTCCTCTGGGTCTGATAAAAGCTGAAATGTTTCCTGAAACTAAATTGTCTCTTTTTGTTTCCTAGAATTAAGTATTTCCTTTACTGTCTAGAGCAATAGAGCTTGTCTTTTAGGAGAAATTCCATGAAATGTCCACCAAGTGTCCAGTACAGGTTGAACACGCAGGATATATACTTTGGGTAATTTGTTGGGACCAGACATTTCTTTCTTTTTAAAAAATGTGTTTAGGACTGGGTGTACAGGGTCTCACTATGTAGATCTGACTTGTAGTGATCCTCCCGTTTTTAGCCCCTAAGTGCGGAGATTACAGTCGCACACCACCATGTGTAGTCTCAGATGTTTCTTTTTAATGTAGTCGTCCCGTTCTTGTATATAAAGCTTCATTTTGATGGAATTGTGAATAATATGAGGTAAATGAGACTGCTAATCACTTATTAGTATATATGTAGTCTGTAGTCATACATCTATTTGGCTTGTATTTATTGTGTTTTATATCTGGCATTGGCAAGTAGCAAATACTGTAGCACACTGAGTTTGAAGAGAATTTCAGTCTAGACATATATTTCCTACCGGTGTATTTGTTTATATGTTTCAAAGGATTAATGACTTAAAGCATTTGTTTTATCATTTCTTTCTATTCTATAGGTTATTGGTGTTTTCTGAGAGCGCTCTTGTGTCTCTGTGCAGTTGATAATTTAGCTGAGATGAATGGGCCTCTCTTCTTGTGGTCTTTTATTCTGGGCTGTTTTGGACCTTGGTATCTCTAAGGGAGCAAGGCCCCAATTTAAAGTTTTTAGCAAGTGTTTGTTTGCATGCATTTTTCATTTTCCATTGGCCGAAATCAAGTCACTTGTCAGGCTTACAGTCCATAGGAGAGAAGTACACAAGCTATAATGGTAGGCAAGTATGTTTTAATGGGCCTGTTTAAGACTTGTAGTTTTATATCTTAACCAGTACCAGAGACTGATAGCTTCATTTTGTAATGGTTTGATTCTGTTGAAAGAGTGAAATATAAGCTGTTTGGTATTAGGATTCACTGTATTATGTCCTAGTTTCTTTAAGAACATGTTTTCTAATTAAGCATTTTGATGATAGTTCTGTAGATACAGGGGATCTTAGATCTGGAAAGTACCTACAGTGTTCTTTTTAGATGAGGAAATAGGTTCACAAATAAGAAAGGACTTGTTTAAGGTCACACAACTAGTAAGTAGTGGTGATGGAACCAAAAAAAAATTTAATTGTAGCCATTACAAATATGTATTTCATTTTATATTTTAAGGTTTTTCTTTAAAGACTGAGCCAGAACGGTTACATTGAGTTTGAGGCCAATGTGGGTTACATAGTGAGATGCTGTTTAAAAAAAGTAGAAAATAATTTTTTTCTTTTAAGTTTTATTTTTATTGGTACATGTTTAATTAATTAATTAATTAATTTGTGGAACTGGAGATTGAACTCAGGCGCTTGCTCTTGCCAGGGAAGTGCTTATTCTACTGAGCCATCTCCCCGGCCCCGTGGTACGTGTTTATAGTACCTAATGATTACATTTATCTTGGGGAGTTGGTATATTTACATGGATACCTCTTAATTCTTTTTATGTTTCCTTTCCCTCCCAATCTTTACCCTCCCTCCCTTATCCCTCCAGATTTGTCTCCTTATTTCCTATTATGTATCTTTTTAAAATTACTTATACTTCAGGTTTCTTTTATAAGAGAAACTATGTTGTACAGTGCTCAACAGTACTTACCCAGAAGGGAGGTGGAATATAGTTTGAATTTGTTAGACAGTCCTAAGAAGTTATTTTGAGGGTTGATCAGTGAAAGTACCCTTCAGTAATGCTAAAGACTTCTCTTACCAGTCTTATATCACTTGGGGGCCTATTTCATGTTGTAAATATATTGGATTTTTCTACATGAACATGTTACATACATGTGAAGCTAACTGTGAAGCAATAGAAAACAAAATGATACAAATTGTAGAAGCCATATTTAAATCTTTTGTTCGAAAAGGCTAGGGAGATATCTCAGTGACATAAGTGCTTGCCTGGCAAGCACAAGGTCCTGAGTTTGATCCTTGATACCAAAAAGAAAATATTTTGTTAGATAAAATTTTTCAAAGACTTAAACTTCCATTTGGCTGATTTTAAGTTTCTAGACCTGAAGTTTAACTATGTATACCTATAGTATGAAAATATTAAAGGTCTATCTTGATAAAATAATTTTCTTCTTCTAGAATTGGAGGCATATGCCGGAGTTATCACTGCACTTCGGGCACAGGGGGATCTCACCAAGGAAAAGAAAGATCTTCTTGGAGAACTCTCAAAAGTTCTTAGGTAAATTATCATAAAAGTTTGGGAATTGTGACTCTAGAAATTTCATTTTGAGGGATTATATTACTTTCCATTCTGAATTGAAGAACAGAGGTATTCAAATTGTTGATGCTTAGGAATCCTATGCTATTTGTGTACTCTGTTACAGAAAATAGTGCAACTTATCTTTTGTTTTGTGATCCCATCAGAAAGGATTCAAGGCAGGTTTAGTTTTGGCCCATCTGAGAAAGGGAAATATATTTGACAAAAGTGGAAGAAAGAAAAAGTGGCAGCAAATACATATTAAGATCTAAGGTGGTGGGACTGGGGAGATGGCTCAGTAGAATAAGTGCTTCCCTGGCAAGTGCAAGGGTCTGAGTTCAATCCCTCGTTCCGCCAAAAAAAAAAAAAAAAAAATCTAAGGTGGCATTTGTTAGATTAAAGACATGCAGGGAAGATGCCTTAAAACTGGGTAGTGATTATGAAGTCATAACCTTAAGCATAGTCTTCCGTTAGTTGCGTTAGAATGGCATTTGTCTTTTAAAAATTTTTTTTTATTTTAGGGAAAGGTCTGCAGGGTGTTTCGGGTCTCGTTACTAGATCGGACTCATAGTGACCTGCCTGTTTACAGCTTCCCAAGAGCTGGGATTACAGGCGCATGCCACCACGCCCAGTCTCAATTGTTCTCTCAGCGTGCGGGATTGAACTAGCCCTTGTAGAGTGGCATTTGGATCCAGTAAAAAAATTGGAGTGAGATTTCTCTTCTCTCTCTTCTCTTCTCTTCTCTTCTCTTCTCTTCTCTTCTCTTCTCTTCTCTTCTCTTCTCTTCTTTCTTTCCTCTTCCTCATTCTCTTCCTCTTCCTCTTCCTCTTCCTCTTCCTCTTCCTCTTCCTTTTCTTCCTCCTCCTCCTGCTCCTTGCTGTCCTCCTCGTGCCCCCCCTCTTTGCAAAGTTTATTTGAAAAAGTGAAAATGAAGAGTGAGGGAGACATTGGCTTTGCAGAATGAGCCTGGGTTGAGCGAAAGAGGAAAAAACAAAATAAAGGTAACACTGGTTAAGTAGGTCAGGATATTGTGAGGAAATCAGGATCACTTTTCTTGATTTATTGTAACATTTCAAGCTTTTTTTTTTTAACTGTTGTTCATATTTAAAGACTTTCATCTTATTTTGTAAGTGAAAGGATGGATGAGGTTCTACCTGTTATTTAATAATATAAATGTGAGGATGCACTTAAACTAAATTTTCATTCTTATTGTTTTGTTGTTATATATGCTTTTTCATAAATTTTGCTTTTTATCCCCTAAAATGTTTTAACTCATGGCATAAAAACAGTAGAGAATATACTCGGAAGAGTGGTATTATTTGTGAAGAGAATGGGTATAGTCTTTTAAAAAGTTATTTAATTTTGGGGCTGGGGAGATGGCTCAGTAGAATAAGCGCTTCCCTGGTAAGCGCAAGGGGCTGAGTTCAATCCCCGGTTCTGCCAAAAAAAAAAAAAAAAAAGTTACTTAATATATGTTTAATATAAGCACAATATCAATGTAAGCATATTTAATTTTTTTATTTTGAAGAGGAAAACACGCCCAAATTTGAAAACAGGATAGTAGGAGGATAACAATGGTTAATGCATTGCATATTTTTATCTTTAAATTTCTCAGAGTGTAAGATATAGGCATTTAATTGTCCAAACAGTATTAGCACAAACCTTTCTTTTCAATGAACTTAAGAAAAATTAGAAGTATAACTATCTTAACTCTCTTTGTGTATGTGTGTTTCTGTTTGTTTTGGGTTTTTTTTTTTTTTTTTTTTTGGTTTTTCTCTTCTTTCCACATCCTAGTTTTTCTTTGCTTTTGCATAGTTTCTTCCCATTTTATAGTAGTTATTGTACATTTTGGATTTCATTCACTGTTTTAGCTTCTCACACTAGGGAGGCAGTATGTTTGCCCATGTGTGTCTGGTTTTTTTCACTTATGAGTATGATCTTGAGTTGTATCCATTTACCTATAAAGGTCTCCAGTTTATCCTTCTTTGTGGCTGAGTAGTACTCCATTGTGTAAAAAGACCACATCTTTTAAAAATATAAGCATATTTTTACCATTGGTTACATAATGTAATGTATAAGACACATAGCTAGAAGTGTTTAGTTATAGATTGTTACCCTGGCATCAAGTTTCGTAGTGTGTAGCCACAGGATACAGATTTTCCTGCCACTCTCATTCTTTATTGTATTCACTGAACATAAAATTATCGACTCTTAAACTTTAGAAAAGACCTTAGAAGGCTTTCTTCTAAGTGCCAAAGTCCTCTTCTCAGCAGTCATGATTGGGAAGCCATTGGTTTATGTATTTAGATACAGGAAGCTTTGCCAATCTTTTCTATGGTCTAAGGTTTCTGAGATTTGGAAGTAATGCCTTGATATCAACCTCTGTTTGTCTTTTTGTAATTTTTGATTTGTTACAAATTCTTTCTGCAGTTACACAATCAGTATGAATCCTTTTCTAAGACTGAAACATTTGAAGGTCTTAGGCTCCCATTATGTCTTTTCACAAAGCAATCCCCCTTCCCTCCCCCACTGCCTGTTGACTTAAACATTAATAGAAGTATAGCAAAGAGCTGCCTGCTTGGCAGAGTTCTATAATGGCTATTTTTTTTCATAGCATCTCAACAGAACGCCACCGTGCTGAAGTTCGGAGAGCAGTAAACGATGAACGGTTAACAACAATTGCACATAAGTAAGCCATTAGTCATACCACCCCTGATTTTTTATGACATAGTATAATGTAGTTTTGAAACAGTCTTCCTGTTGTAGCGGATTCCTGAGTCCTTTATCTTAATAACAACATTTCTATTGAGGGATCTTGACCATAGTGGTCAGTGTTTATTCAGTTGGTTATGGTTTTTGCATTTTGTTAGGCTGGCTTAAAATACTTAGGTCAAATCCTCTTACAAGGTAATTTCTGTATAATTAAAGATCACCGAAGTTTAGACCACTTACTTGAAGTAAAGTTCAGTCACAAAATAGTATGCCTTCTCAAATTGAAAGTCCCTTAGGGGTTCTTTGTAATGGGATATTTGATATGTATATTACTGTGGGCATAACTTTTTTGTATCTATCTGTAATTATCTCATGTATTTTGAGATTCAGAAAAACACGAACATATTTCTTGCTTTTAAGACATGATTATATTTTAATGTACTTTAAAAAGTAAAAGTAAAATGGTAAAGGACTCTTACCAAATTGTTTTGAGATCATTACTACTGTTTGACAGATGGGGTGAGGGTGGACTGAGGGCAGGGATCAAGCATGGGAGCATACATGGAGACAGTGCCTCCAAAGAATAGAAAGGAACAGAAATTATCTTTACAGTGTTGATATAAGATGATAGAAATATTTCATAAAATATGTTCAAATATTTTTAATTTTTGTTTTAATGTGAAATAAAACTAATGGAAAAATTCAATGCATTTTCATAATGTAATAACTTAAACTATGTATTTAAATCAATTGGCAGAATTTTCATCTACCCCAAAGATCTGTTAGCTTTGTGTTCTTCCCTCATTTTACTTAATATATAAAATGGGGTGTTTTTTAGCATCATAAAAGTTTAGCATTTTATCATAGAACTTTGAGATTTTTGAGTGGTAGGTATAGTATTTAGTTGTCAGGCTAACATGGTTGAAACATTCAAATACTAATGTATTCCTAATTTAATTTGCTCCAGACTTTTTAGTTGAGATTCTCTAAAAATGGTAACTGAACCTAGATTCTAATTTGAGAATTAGTAATAGGAAATTTATGTACTAGGTAATAAAATAGTAAGCAGTATGTTGCATTCAGAGGCACTTAGAGACAAAATCAGTTTCTTAGAAACATTGGAAGAGTATTGTGGGGCAACTAGTTGTAAGTTGATGCATCAGTGTCATACTTAAAGGATAACATTTATTTAGTCTCCTTTTCCTTTTTTCCCCTTTAAAGAATGAATTTATCCTTATATTTGGGTGAAAGACCAAGTTACAGGTATGCAAATAGGTTATTACTATTTCAGGCTTTTTCTTGTATTTATTTCCAAATTGAAGCTCTCAATTATTCAGGGGCACATTGTTCCATTTATGAATTAACCATGCCCCTTGCTTTTCCTTCTCTTCCCCTCCTCCCCTTCCTAATAATTCCTACCCTTTAGCCATTTTGCTGCTTGGGAGTACCTCTAGTCAGAGGGTGGGAAGGGAGAGGAGGTGAAAATTTTAATTAGTAATGTTGCTATTTGTTAGTTGTCTTGGAAAACATTTGGTGAAGAATTTACTAGTATTTGCCAAAATATTTTTGGATATTATATGAGTTTCTTTAATCTATTTGACCTCTCCCTTTCCCTCCTCTCTCCATTAGCATGGATAATTGAGAGTTGGCTTTTATCTGCCTGTGTTTCCTCTCTTTTCCGTCTCCTTTCTGAATTCCTTAATATATGAATTTTATTTTTTGAAAAGAGTTTACTTCAGTGTATAATTTTAAGCTGCTTAGGTCTTTCTGTACTCCTGTTTTAATATTTTATATTGTGGTTTTAGTTTGATCAGATGTATTTATTTGATGAGCCCAAGAGTTACTGAGTAGAGAGCTTTGATTATCTTCTTCCCCTTAGCTGTAGCAACAGAGCTTAGTTCCAGAGGTTATCTATGGGAGACTTCAGACACTGAGCTTGAAAAAACAGTGAGAGGAATGCATCTGAACTGACTGCATTCCCTTTCTCCTCTTCCTGCCCTCCCCCACCCCAAAGAGCAGTTTAGGCCAGAAGGAATGTGGTTGAAAAGTGATGAGAAAGCCAAGAAGATAGAGCACACAAAGGAAAGGGAACAAAAGGAGTGGAGTGTTGGGGGTCAAAGAGAAACCTTGCTTGTGGCTTAAAGCATAACACATGTTGTTTGGCATCAGGCCATATGCTAAATCTGATGCTGTAATTCAGATTTGATATACAACAGAATGTTTAAGCTTCAGATTTTTAAATTGGGCTGTGCTTACCCATGTTGTCTCTAGAGTAAGAATAAGGTGGCTGGAATTTCTGCTCTTTAACCCTTTTACGATTAGTCAGAAATTTCCAGGATACTGTGTTTCTGTGTGAGATGAGGATTCCTCTCACACTAAGGAGTGATGTGACAGCCAAGGTGATTTAATTAGTATTATTTTAGATTTCTTGGAAGAGGGAGTAGAGCAAGGTTTCTGTCCTCTGCTGTATTAGTATAAATGGAGAGTTAGTGCATTGAGAGAGTAAGATATCTCAGTGAAACTCTGCAGTAAGATGTTTAAAGTTTGTAAATTCAGTTTAGATGACTTATGTAACTAATGCATATTTATACCCCATTACTAAACAAATAGAAAATTTTAATCTAATTCTAACATACTTAATTTTCACTCAAAAAAGTTGGAGCATGTTTGCATGAGTGGAAATATGGAAGATTTATACATTTTTCTGAAAGTTGCAGTTGTGTATTGCACTGCAAGCTTCTCTTTTTAGTAACAGCATATAATTATGACTTTAAATGATTAATCTTCTGTAATTTCCACCACAATTTGAACAGTGCACCAGGTAAGTGTAGATAACACTTTGTGTGGTAAACTCACACCAACCAAGTTGATTAGCAATAATCTAATAAAATGGTAGTAAAATAAAATAGGCTAACAAAATACTAAATAGCTTTTAAATTTTTTTCCTTTACAACCAGCTATAGCCCTTTCTGCTTTTCTTGGTCACACCGTTCTTTGTTTCCAACCAAGTATACTATGGAACTTATGAATTTGTCAATTGTTGGGGTTTCAGGAAATCCTGTTTTCCTTGTCTTAGGAAGAACTGTGTTAAAATGAAGAAATTTATAGGTTTTTTTCACAGTGACCCGCTTGGATTCATCAGCTTTTTGAAAAGCCATTTTGAATTGAACTTAAATTCCTAAGTGATTTTTAAAAAAAATTTTAATTAATGAATTAATTAATATGGGGTCTTACTACGCAGTTCCAACTCGTAGTGATCCTCTTCTCTCAGCCATCCCAGCACTGGGATTATAGGTGTGTACTACTATGCTAGGTTTTGGGGCCAGCACAATACACCAGCATGGCATGTGTCCCCAGGGATTGAACTCGGGGACCTTGTGCTTGCTAGGCAGGCACTTAGATTGCTGAGCTATTTCCCCAGCCCTTGAGAGATTCTTTTTTTTTTTTCCCATTCAGTGAAAAGTTCGTAACAAGTAGACCACATTTCCAAGTTGATATAAATCAAGGACAAAAGTTAGACATTTAAAAAAAGACATAAAACTTGTTTGAAACATTTATACTTTCTTTGTGTATGCCATGAAATTGTAGTAGCTGAAATATATTAAAGGAGATGTTAATTAGTTGTGGACCTTAGATAAGCTATTTAGCCTGTGTTCTGACTCGGTTTTCCCATCTATAAAATGGAGATAAAAAGACTACCAATTTGATAGGATTGTTGCAAGAACTATGAATTAATACACATGCAATTTTTAGAACAACGCCCATCATGTAGTAAGTTCTTAATTGATTTTAACTAGCGTTACTACCATAACCATAATTATTCTGCTACTCACTAAGCAAGACTTTTATGTAGTCCATCAAAATCTGAAGAATCAGTGTATGAAGAGTCTTAAAGTCTTAAGTTATGCATTGTAGAATCCATGGTTTCAAAAAAAGGATAAAGGGGGTTGGGAAGATAGTTCAGTAGAAGGACCTGAATTCAATCCCCGGTTCTGCCAAAAAAAAAAAAAAAAAAAGAGAGAGAATAGAAATATTTCTGATTTTGTGAAGAGATTATTTCTGAATAAATGTTAATCTTTGATGCTAATGATTACTTAGGGTCTGTCATGGAGCCAAGTCAAGAGAAATGACAATTTTCTCTTTTTGGTATAGGGGTTAGGGCCTTTGCACTGAACTACATCCCAGTCATTTCTGTTTTTGTTTTTTTTTTTTTTTTTTATTTTGATACAGACTCTCACAAAGTTTCAGAGGCAGGATTTGAACTTGTGATCTTACTGTTTCAACCTCCCTCAGTTCTGGGATTATAGATGTGTACTACAGCACTCAGCTGACAACTGTTTTTTCAGGATTTCACCTCTGGTCAGATTCTCAGAATGAAACTTGCTCAAGAAATGTAGGGTAGAGAAACTGAGAGTGATATCTGCTTGAATAGGAAGTCTAAATAACTCATTACTCTTACAGTGAATGGTGGTATATATAAACTCAAATAAAATGGTAGATTTCTTTTAGCATCCTTAGATCTGATCCATTTTTAACAGGAAGGCATTGTGTGTATATAATAATAGAACATACATCATTAGTAACACATGCTGTTATGTATACAGCTTTCTTCTATGCTTTACTACCTAGTTCCCCTCGTTTACTGCCTCTTTTTCCTTCATTTAAAAGCCTTTAGAACCTCTGGCCATGCAGGCAGATACATAATATTGCAAATGTTCAGAATTACATCTTCAATTTTAAAGGAAAATCTGATTATTTGTATTATGAATGCTTTTTGTTTTCTTGGTTTAATTTCAAAATTCCATTCTAAAATTTAGTAAAAATACCAGTTTTCATTAGTGAAACCAGGTAAATCAACAAAACCAAAACTAGTATTTATTTAAAAACCATAGAAAAATTTGTCATAGTCTCAGTTATGTTCATTATAAGATTCAGATTATAGAATAAAATACATAACTTAAGTTTTAACATTCCTTGAATTCTAATTATTCAGAATTTTGATCTTGCTTGCTTAAATAAAGCCTCTTGTTCATTAAGGGTCTTTTTTGTAATTTAATAAGTTATATTTGATTTGTTTTTAACAATTGAGAACCCTTGTAGCAGTGTTTTCTCTTTTGTTTAGTATGTCTGGACCTAATAGCTCTTCAGAATGGTCCATTGAAGGTCGTCGATTGGTACCACTGATGCCACGGCTAGTTCCCCAAACAGCCTTCACTGTAACAGCTAATGCTGTTGCCAATGCAGCTATCCAGCACAATGCATCTCTTCCAGTGCCTGCAGAAACAGGAAGCAAAGAAGGTGAGTAGGAAAATATTTGGTAGAGATTATTTTTCTCAGAATTTTCAAGAAAAGGTCAAGAAAATGCATGAGTTTCTTATCTATTTGTATCCTAGTGTTTAAAGATTATGAAACATAGTGGGTGGGGCTGGGGAGATAGCTCAGTGGTCTGAGTACCTGCCTGGCAAGCACAAGGACCCAGGTTCCATCCCTGGTACTGCATGCCATGCTGGCCCCACACAATGCTGGGCCTCTGAAACTGGGCGTGGTGTTGTGTGCCTGTAATCTCAGTGCTGAGGAGCCTGAGACAGGAGGACCATTATGAGTCTGAGCTGCATAGTGAGAGCCTGTAACAAATAAATGAATAAATCTTAAAAAAAAAAAATAGTGGGCAATTTTGGTACAAAAACTAGGTACTGCAGTTTTTAGTCTCAGCCAAAACTAAATTTTTTGTTGTTGTTGTTGAAAATGTGTTATGTTAATGAAAAAAATTACAAAAACCCTTCTTGGAATGAAGTCTTTTTTTTTCTTTCTTTTTTTTTTTTTTTAAATTTAGAAATTTATTGTTTAATCCACAAGCTTGGAATGAAGTCTTAATATCACTGTTTCTTAGTTAGAAGTGCATAGAAGGCCTTAATGCATGCCACTAGAGAATAAGATGATAGAATTAATTTAGCTGCTGCAAAAAGATGCTGAACTGATAGCTTTAGAAAATAAAGCTGTGTTTTTGTCTCCTGTCATAGATGGTATACACTACCCCTCTGTTCTAGTCAATGTGCTGAATCCATTACCAGACAGAGATGCAAATATTTTTTTTATTGTTATTTAACTTGTAATTGCCACATGCTTTAAAAATCCTCGAATTTTTCTGAAGCCACTGTATTCAAATTGACTCCAATAGCTTAAGTTGGTTTTGCATGACAGTGGGCCTGAAAATGATGCATTTGTCAGGTTATCCTAAGGAATTGTTTTTTTCTTACCTAGCAATCGGGCTATAGCACTCTTGAATGCTAACTTGTTTTAGGCGGAAGACAGTTATATTGGCAAGGCAGAAGTTATCAGTATACAAACTTAGTCTTCTTTGATTTCCTGTTTACTTTGTTGTTGGAGAGGCATCTTTCCTCTCTTCCTATTTTTATCTTTTCCACCTACTAGTGCTCTGGTAGAGTGGTAAGAATGTAGGATTTCCAATAGTCAAATCTATGTTTGAATCTTAGTTTGCCATTTCCTAGCTCTGTGACCTTCAGCATGAATTACATCTGTGAGCCTTGGGATCTTCATCTTTAAAATGAGGTCATGGTGTGAGAAGTAGTGATAGCATATAGAAGTGATTTAGTATAATACTTGTGACTGTGTAAATAGTACCTGTGTTACTGTTTATTAAACTGTTTCCCTTTGTGGAATGCAAAAGAGGTTGAAATTTGATGTTATTTTAGTTATTGATACACATGGTGAATGACTAGTGAGTTGGTTAATGTAAGAACCTTATGTTGTTTCTTCCCCAATAATATACTGGAAATAGCTGGGGTTAGGGAAAGGTTACCCATCACCCCGTTCATCAATACTCTTAGTACTAAAAGGAGATACAAATATTTGCCTGATGTCAAATTTTTTGCTGGGAATGAAAGTGATTTTCATTTTTTGTAGTATAATTTTAAGCTTGTTTCTTTGTAACTATATTCTTGTCCATTGTCAAAGTCATCTGTAAAGAAGCTATTAAATAGTGGGCAAAAAACGCATTAGGTGGTGATTTTTAGGAAAGGTTTTAATACCTTTTAACCTGTGGACCTAATACCTAGTATTGGCCTCTTAACTTTTAATCACGTGAAAATGTTAAAATTGGCCTGCAATAAAAATAACTTTTTGTATGCCTTTTGGTGAAAGTTAACAGCAAACTTTTTTTATCGTTCCTTCAGTAGTGGTTTGCTATTCCTACACAAGTACTACGTCAACCCCAACCTCTACCCCTGTTCCAAGTGGCAGCATAGCAACGGTTAAGTCTCCAAGACCTGCCAGTCCTGCCTCCAATGTAGTTGTCTTGCCAAGTGGAAGTACTGTTTATGTCAAAAGTAAGTGATACTCTCAGTGTTATCAGGGCCATCTTGGCTAAATACTGCAGTGTAGGCTCTGATTAGATCTGCCTTCCTGGAATAAATAATCAGGCCATTAGCAATTACAAATGGTTAATTTTTGAAGGCTCTAAAGAGTTCCTTTCTCTCTATGTGACTAGGTGTATGATTTTTAATCAGTTCTGGGGTTTGAGAAGTATCTTCTTTTTTGTTCTTTGTGGGGAATCTGCCCTTAAACAGTACTCTCTTTCCAGTATTCACTTGTTTTGATTGTAATGGGATAGAAATACTGAAGGAATGTGCTTATGTCATGTAGTTCATATTTTCTTCTGTGATTATAATCTTTGTAGCGCTTTTCTTAAATTAGTTCATATAATACATCATTGAACTGTTAGTAAAGTACTCTAATAGTTTAATACAGATATTCCTTGTTTAACGGTCTACCTGTTTAACAGGTGTTTTGTATTTAACAAACCGCTGCTCTGACTTGCAACTTAATTTGGACTTACTATGCAGGAATGTAAGTGGCAGTGTGCTCTCATGGTGGCTTCTTTTACAGGAAAGTACTGTAATTTTTGCTGATTGTACTGCGTAGTACAGTAATGTTTCATATTGTGTTGTACATTGTACTGTATGTAAGAGTTATGCAAATAAAAGCAGAGTCTTCAAGTTGGACTTTTCTTTGACTATGTTTTGCATATTGTACATACTATATACAATTTCTCATGTAGTGATCAATTTAACGACTAGTTTGTAGCAACTGAAGTTGGTTGTTAAACAAGAAATGTCTATATTTCTATTTTTTCTTTCTTTCTTTCTTTCTTTCTTTCTTTTTTTTTTTTTGTGTGTGTGGTACTAGGGATTGAACTCAGGACCCTGTACTTGCCAGGCAAGCGCTTATTCTACTGAGCTGTCTCCCCAAGCCCTGTATTTCTAATTGACTATTTTTTAAAACATTTTTTTTGCAATTTTAACTCAATTCTACCCTATGAAGGAATTTAATTTTTTATGTTCCTTTTCCTTTTAAAATTTATTTTTACCTTTTGCTTTGCTTTTTATATATCAACAGGAGGTTATTAATATTTAATTAGCATTTTACTCAGTATAGTTATAGTGTTGATTTCTTTGTAGCTTTTAGAGGCTGTGTATGCTGTTATAGACAGAGGTGACACTTATTCTCAACCCAGTTGAAATTAAAGGAGGAGTTATCTTTTATTAACAGTCCATGAGGCATGCTGTATAATTTTTATGTCTACTTTATATAGAGATTTTTAAATGTAGATTGTTATTATTTGATTTTTAACATGTCTAAAAATTGAGGTTTTAGAATATAAAAGAAAAACTATGATTCTTGAACTATTAAATTTATGACTAGTATCTGTAGATTTAGCCAAGGTGGTCTTCTAAAATACTCCTAGAGTCTTTTTTTAAATAATTTTTTTAAACACGAGCGAGAATCCCAAACATGATGGAACCATTTCTCAAAATATGTAGTTTTAAATACCAAGAAGTATGTTGTTTTATATTCAGAAATCATACATTAGTTTGGGATAGAATTAATCCTTTATCCTACTATTTTTATATATCTAAGATACCATATACCAGTGAAACAAACCATAACGTTTAGCTTCTAAATAATGGGAAATAAGCTTATAAACAATTACACTGTCATGTGGTAAGTGGTATAGAAGAGAATGTACAAAGTACTGTATAAACTCAGGAGACATGGAGGTGTAAGGAAGGTCTTTGATGGTAGGTGGTATTTCCCAATGAATAGTACTATGTGAAGATACAGAAATAGAATGTGCTAAGTTGGTTTTGGGAGTGGTTTAGCATAAGAAGATTTTAGGGATGGACATGATTAGGTGCAACAAGTTACTTTTGTGTTTTATGAAAGATATGGGGCCTTTAATGATACCGTAATGATTTTATGCCTCATCTTAGAAGATAAAAACTGTTCAAAGGATTTTTAAGCACTGCATTGGCATGATTAGATATAAAATTTTATAACTGATCATAAGACAGAGTAGAAGTCAAAAGGCTGGAGGCATAGACCTCTTTTAGGAGGTTATTGCTAAAATACAAGCAAGAAATAAGAAGGCTTGATATGCAATAATGGACATAGGTTTAAAGAAAAGAGAGCCAACTTCTCTGAGGAAGAATAGATTGGATTTACAGGTTGATTGGCCATAAGGCAAAGGGAGAGGTCAAGACTGACTTGATCACACATGGGTTTAAAAAACAAAAAAAAAAAGATACACACACACGCACACACATATATAAAATGCAGTGTTAGTTTGGATAAATTTAGCAATATTGTCATTGCCTTTTAGGTGTTAGCTGTTCAGATGAAGATGAAAAACCCAGAAAACGAAGGCGAACAAATTCTTCTAGCTCCTCTCCTGTTGTCCTAAAGGAAGTTCCAAAGGCTGTTGTTCCAGTTTCAAAGACGATCACTGTGCCTGTGAGTGGCAGTCCCAAGATGAGCAACATCATGCAGAGCATTGCCAACTCCTTACCACCCCACATGTCTCCTGTGAAAATAACCTTTACCAAACCTTCAACACAGACAACAAACACGACAACACAGAAGGTGTGTAGTAGATTGAGTTTATGCCTGCCAGTTGTTTCTGTCTCTTTGTGAAACTATGATGCACATTTAGCAAGTATAACTGAGTGCTTACTATGTGCTAGGCAGTATGCTGGGAATGTTCATATCTCTTTCTTGTTCTGTTCTGCACAGAAAACTTCAGATTGATATTTTTGCCCATAGATGCTAAATGATTTGCCTAGAATGAAGCAGCAGCTACTTTCAAGACTTGCACATTATTTGAGCATTACAGTGCCATTTGGAAAAAAATTTTAAGTAGCGAAGTTTTTTAAACCTCTTTTTGTCTAACTGTACCTTTCAAAAGTCTATCAGTTGCATGTTATTAGAACTTTCACTCTTCCCCCACTAATCTGGACTCTGATGACTAAGCTTATTGCACACCTGTATTTCTGAGATTTCTTTTTGCTGTTACTCTGACTTTCTTCCTCTTTTTCAGTTTATTCATTTTGGCAGAGCATATCCAATAACTTTAGGATATATGGATGGATGAAAAGTAAATATTTTGAGGCTTTTCATTATAGCTTGCAAACTAAATTTTCTAATCTTTTGCTTTTGTCATGCTTTAGGCAAGGTCTTCTAGATTGAAAGTCATTTTTCTTATGAATTTTTAAGATAATGTTCTCTTTGATTCTGGTGTCATGTTTTTGTCTTTGAAAAGTCTTAGTCCTTCAAAGTTCTTAGTCTTCCAGAGTTCTGACATTTCAAAGTAATATTTTATGTGGGACTTTATGCATTATGTTTTATGCTTAGTGTGCCTTTTATTTTGGACACTCGTGTCTTTCGTGTCTCAGACATTTGAGGTTTTTTTTTTTTTTTTTTTTTTCTTCTTCATTTCTTTTTGGATCACCTGTGATTCAGGAGGTAGAACTGTCTCAGTTGATCCTTTAACTTCATTGCCTTTTGTCATTTTCGTTTTTTGTCAGCTTTTCCTACTGCTACAGCAAATTTTGGATTTTAAAGTGATGTTTCCTAAGATTTTGCCACTTACTAGCTATGTAATTGTGGGCAGACTGAACTGTGTACCTAAGTTTTCTTATGTGTGAAACAGAAAAAAAAAAGATACTTAAGGGTTTTTAAAATAAATGAAATGATATATGTAAAACTGTTACAATAGACCCTACTTAGCAATAGTAAATGCTCTGTAAGTATTATTAATATTCCTGTATTTGCTTTTTTCCTCAGTATTAGAGATGGAACTCCCAGGGATTTTGTACTGAGCTGCATTTGCTGCCCTTTTCAAATTTTTTATTTAGAGACAGAATCTAAGTCAGTGAATTGTCTACGCTGAGAACGATCTTCTAATACTCTTGCCTCAGCCTTCTGAGTGGGATTACAGGTGTGTCACCACACCCAGCTTGATCTGATGGTTCTTATGTTTTCTTCTTTAATGTTTTTATCTTAGCTGTAAGTTCCTTTTATCAGTTTTGATCTTTCATTTCAACATTTTTAAAAAGTGTCTAGCTACCCTATAAAAGTGGGCACTAAAAGACCAGCAGTGTTTAGGAGTGGGACTTGTTGAGTAGTGACTTCCTTGTTGGCTTTCCTAGCTGGACTCCTTTATTAGGGAACATTTACTCCCCTTTCCCCTTCATCTCTTGTTACTATCTTGAGGTTTGTTTTTTTTCTTGGACTTACTGGATTCTTCAATGAAACCTTCCTGTCTTCTGCCTTAAATAATTTAATTCTGGATGTCAATGTTTGGAGTAAATGGAAGATATCCATAAAATGGCCTCAACATAAATTATGTTAACTGTACTTGCCCTCTTTTTGAATGTAGCACTTGACCACCTCAGCTGTGCCTAGTGTGAGCAGATTCCTTCAGATTCAGTTCTTAACGGTAAATTTCTCGTCTTCCTGTAATGTGTGGGAGGGCAGCTAGGGATCTGAATGTTTCCTTCAACAGGTTATCTATCTTCTCTTGGCTCCCACTTTTACCCCCATATCAAAAGTATGTTGTATTTGCGATTCTTTTCTGCATATGAAAATTGTCTTTCATCTATCACTAGTATCTTTCATCTATTACTAGTCTGTTTTCCAGTTTCTAAAACTAGCTGTGCTTGCTTCTTCTCTTTCCTCTTCTTTTCTTCTTTTTCCCTCTTTTCTCCCTCTCTGCCCCTCTCTTTCCCTGCCTTTCTCTCTCGCTGTGTCTCTCTCTCATTTCCAGATCAGTTGGAACTAAAGGCTTATACCTCTACACCTGAGTACTTTTTTGTTTTGGCTAGTTTATATGCCTTTTTCTCCTTTAAAAAAAGTCCCTTTGCAATCCCAGAACTTGGGAGGCTAAGGCAGGAAGATTGTTTTGAGTTTGGGACCAGCCTAGGCTACAAGGTAAGCTTAAGGTCAGCCTGACCTGTGTAGTGAGACCCTGTCTCAAAAAGACCAAAGGAAAAAAAAGTTCTTTTATACAGTTTTAGTAGGATTATGAAGAAGGAGCAGAGATAAATTCTGTGTTCATTGTATGTTTTTTACCTTTGAATCCTAAGTCCTATAATGACTTTTACTTAGCCTCAATTTTTTTGGGAAAAATACAATTATGTAATATGTGAAAATTCATTTTCTTAATAACTAGAAGCGATAATGAGCTGATTGTATTTTTAATCTGATAAAGGATTATGGTATAAAATTAAAAATTAAAAGTTTTTGAAGTTCAGGAGTCTGGAGTTAGAAATCCACTTCTAGTATGATCTGAAATAAATTTGTCTAAATCTTTTTTACTTGTATATGAGATAAAAGTAATGCCAATTTTAGGAAGTTATTATAAACATTAAATGAGATTGGATACTTAAAGTATAATATTAGTCACAAAAATGTTAGTTTTCTTTCCTTGCAGGTATTATATAGAAAGCAGTATTTTATTTACAATGCTGATAATGAGCTGTTTCAAATTAATAAATTTATAGTTCACTGAAGTTCATCCCATAATTTATTGAAATTACATTTTGATGGCTTCTTAAATAGACTGTACGTCATTTTTGTATTTGTATTTGATAACTTTTTTTTTTTTTTTTTTGCGGAACCGGGAATTGAACTCAGGCCCTTGTACTTGCCAGGCAAGTGCTTATTTTACTGAGCCATTTCCCCAGCCCCTGTTATTTAATAACTCTTTAAGATAATCTTTCTTTTTTTGGGGGGGGCGGCTCAGCCCACCCTGAGGGAGGGCTCGTGTGGCATGTGGTGCTGGGGATCTAACCGCGGTACCCTGTGCCTGCCTAAGCTTGCCTAAGCAGGCACTTCAGACTGCTGAACTATCTCGCTGGCCCAAGATAATCTTTCTAAATGTAACTTCTCAAGTAGTCTTTTGGTTAATTGCAGGACTTGGGAGATAGCTCAGTGGCATAAGTACCTGCCTCACAAGTGCAAAGTCCTGAGTTCCATCTCTTATACTGCAAAAAAAAGAATAGCTACAGTTAATTGCTTTTGGAGCTGGCCCTAGGTTGTGTTACAGGTGCCTGCTACACCTAAATCTCTGCTGTTTTACTCCCTTTATTAAAGGGAGTAAATAAATCCAAATAAGTTGGATCTTATTTTACTAGCACTTCTCTGTTCCTGTCTCATCCATTTAAAAAAATTTTGTAGCTTAAGAAAGAGTAGCATATAGCTATAGCTAAAGTAGCACCTTCCTACCATCTATGTTTCTGTTCCTTGTGTCTATTCATATTCATTTTTCTTATAACTAGTTAATGTTATATTGTAAACTTTTTTCAGTTTCTCCCATATAACTAAGCTGGTTGAGGGTATAGATTTTGTCTTATTCATCACTGTTCACTAGTGTTTAGAATGTGCTTGTCATGTACATGATGCAGGTTAATATTTGTATGCTAATTAGTACATAGATTTGTTATAGTACTAGCTCTGGTTCCTTTCTTGATCCTTAGTTTCTTTCATACCACAAAAATAATAGCCATATTTCTGAGGATGATTCCTGGAAAATACTTACTCTTGTACATGTAATGAGTGGTCAGTGTCATAACATTAACTTTGTAATTTTTGTAAAAAGACTTGTATAAAAATACTCATACTTGATTGGGGTTCATCTGTAAGTGATGTATGAGGAGTTTTTAAAAAATTCTATTGAATATATATCCCTTTGGAATTTTTGATTGGAAATGGTTGAGGTTGTCAGACTTGTGGTGTTTTATTTATTTATTTATTTATTTATTTTCTTGTGCTTTCAAGGGGCTTAAATGCAGAAAATTACCTTTTCTTTCCAAAGTTGTTTATGAACTGTACTGTGAGATTTCAGATTAGGGCCTTAGATTTGTCTTACTATGTTTTAAAAATAAACATTTAAAACAAGTTGAAAGTGAAGTTCATTTATTTCACAAATAATTATTGAGCATCTATTATGTTCCAGATATAAAACTCTTGTAATTCATGTGTACTCAGTGCCAGCAGTTTTATTTCTTGGGACAAGCAGAGTATGGGTAGGACTTAATAAATATTCTTAGGCTATTTTGTTTTATTTTTTTTCTGGATAATTAGATTGTTTTTGAAACTAAGGTGGTTATTGTATTTATTCTGGATTTCTCACAAATTTTGTGTAAAGCAACTTAGGAATTGTTTTATATAAAATATTTTTTACATTAAGTATGATATATTATTTGCATTTTAATCAAATTCAGATAGGTTGTACATTTTCAGGATAGACAAATTTCCACCTATGTTAATTTAATATGGTACCTTCGTTTAAATATGACATTGGTACAACACTGATATAAAAGCAACAGAATATAGCTTTATGCTTTCATGTGCTTGATTGATATTTTTCATTTTGTCCTTAGGGTGCAAGTCCCAGCACTCTTAAGGAGTTTTTGTGAGTGCTAGAAGGTCAGTAATTTAAATTATGGCCTGAATAAACATTGCTTGGTTCACTTGGTTTCAAATCCCTTTATTTCCTCTGTTTTAATAAGTAACTTTTAAGGGCAAAAAGATTTCTCCAAGGTGAATTTAATTTTGAGTAGTCCTATTACAGAGCAGGAGTCTTCTTGTACTTTAAAATCTCAAAATCAGTTTTATTGTTTGTATCTATATTACAGAACAAACTCCTAAAGACTAGACTTTCCCAAAGTTTAAAAATGTATGTTAGAATCCCACCCACATCCATACTCTTGTTCTGAAATTGCAAATATTCAATTATAAGTGTGATTATTTCCATTTCCTTTGCCCACTATGAGCATTACTAATCAATTGTGGCATACTTGTCCTGCTGAACTTTGACAAAATGTGCCTCTAGAAAATTACTCTTGGTTCAGAATTGACAGAAGTGAAACTGAATTGCTATTACTACTGTAATTAGCTTGGTTGGTAGTAACTAATTATGGGTTCTTTGGATTATAAAGAATATCAGAATTGGGGTAAACAAAATATTTTTAATTAAACAAAAATAAAATATTCAAGCAATTTCTAGATTGGTCTATAATATCTTTACTAATATCCCTTCAATATTTCTTAAGTAGGAATAATATTTACTAATAAGTTTGTTTGTTAACTGCCAAATATTGACCACCTGCTATGTGCCTAGTATGTAGATGCTGCACTTGATTATCTCATCTAATCCTTGTAATCATTTTCAAGGTAGGTATTATTATCCTCATGGTACAGATGAAAATTGGAACCTAGAGATTTTAACTTGTCCAGGAGCCTGCCATTTGTGATAGATGCAAGATATAAGTACAGACTCATTTGATTCTTAAGTTTGTGGTTCTATTTCCATATTGGTTTACTTCTCAGTTGTACGATGCTTCTGGTGGTTTTCTGATAATACTATACAGGTGTTTATTGATTGTATATTTAAGTATGCAAGTGAGCTCTCTATAAGTATTTGTTGGTCAAGATTTATGTTTGTAACTTTCTTGACACCTCAACGAAAGCAAGTACTTTTATCTTGTAATCCTTTATGACACTGAAAATAAAATGTCCTTTGGACTATAGGTACTGAGCACCGAGTTCAGTACATATTCAAATATTTAGACTTACTTAGCCTCAGGTCTTTAAGAGCAGTAAAAATTAAAAAAGGATTCCTAAATTCCTAGAGATATCCCAGGTGGTACAATTTCAGTGAAAAAAGATACTCTGTTCTGTTTTAGGAATTGCTACAGCACTATTAATATCCATCCCAAAGTAAAACTGTGATGTTATAGATGCAGAAGTAATTTTTATATTCTCAACTATAAAATGGGGATAATAATAGTATCTATGTGATGGAGTTATTTGGAGAGATTTAAATAAGTCAGTGATTGATTTTAGAGTGATTGATTTTGTTTTTTTCCTAACCCTACCATTTTCATTATCAATAACTTTTTCTCAGCCTCTCAGAGTAGTCATTTCTTGCTTGGTCTACTGCTCTTCTTCGGCTTCTACTCTTGCCTCTCATTATCTAGCAGTTGGAGTGATCTTTTAAATAAAAATCATATTTTATTGTTTTTATACTCAACATCTTCCTGTGGATCCATTATTCTTAGAATAAAATCTAAATTCTTTATGGTTTTTAAATTTGTTCTAGCCTCAAATTCCTTTTCTTATTTTTCTTTGCCTTACGTGCTTTTGCTACACTGTCTATTTTTGAGTATATCAAACCAGTTCTGGTATTGTACTATTCTTTCCCTCTGAAATACATTGTCTCTGAATCATCAAGTCTTTTTGACCATACTGGTAAATGTTGATGTCTCTTCCCTGCTTTTTTCCCCCCTCTGTTTTCTACATCAATCTATGAGGAAATCCTGTTGGTTTTACCTTTAAGCTATAATCAGAATCTGTTAACATTCATGACAATTTGGTCACCATTCTCTTCTTGGTTTATTATGAGAGTTTTCTAATTTGTCTTTGTTTTTACTTTCTACCTTACAATATAATAGAACATTTAAAAAACACATTTTTTGAAAGTTTTAGATATACTTAAAAGTTGAGAGGATGGTACAGAGAATTCTTATGTTTTTATTTAGTTTCCCCATTCTTAACATTTTTTCATTATTGTGATACATTGTTTTAATAATATTAATGTGCTAATATTAACTGAAATCCAGTTTATTCAGATTCCTTTGGGTTTTACTTAGTCTTTTTCTGTTCCAGAATCCCATCCAAGGTATCTACATGCTTGTCATGTCTCCTTAACATCTTGATTATGAAACTTTCTTTGTTTATGAGGACTTTGACAGTTTTGAGGCGTACAGGTTAGATATTTTGTAGGATATCTACCATTTGGATTTCTCAAATATATTTCTTTTGATTAGAATTACTGGTTTTGGGGAAGAAGAGCACATCATATTAATTATATAAGCTATTTTCATAGTCTTAAATGATCTAGTCCTCCATTGCTTCTCTAGTTAAGGCCTGTTGTTCTCTACCTTGTAAGTTTCAACCCTATTTATTAGGTCCATAAGGGTTCTTGAACATATGAAGTGTGCTTCTGCCTTACGACTTGTTTTTGTTGTGCATTGGATTGTTTTTTTAGGTTTAATAGAGCTCATAGCCCTATTTCCTTTGGTTTCTGCTCAGATGTCACCTTATATAGAGGTCTTCACTAATACTTTATTTTTTTAAATATTTATTTATTTATTTATTTATTTTGTGTGTGTGTGGCCAGTTCAGCCCACCAGGGGGCGGGGCTGGCTGGCATGTGGTGCTGGGGATTGAACCGCGGTCCCTGTGCTTTTGCTTAGCTTGTTCTAAGTAGGTGCTTTAGACCACTGAGCCATCTCACCAGCCCAATACTTTATTTTTTAAAAATCATATAACACCCTTATCATTCTATATTCCCTTACCTTGCTTTATTATCTGTTCCATTTGTATCTACATGACATATATTTACTTTTTTATTGTTTCTCTGCCTTTAGTACAATATAAATTGCATGGAAGTATGAACTTTGATTTGTTCATTCTTCTACCCCAGCATCTAGAACCATGCCTGGCACATAGTAGATGCTCAATAAATATTAAATAAATAATGAACGAATGTCCAAATTGCTTTCTTGAAAGATTATGCCTATTTATGTTCCTTAATGAGCATGTTGAAATGTTTGCTGTGTTACATCTTGTGCAACACTGGATATGGCCTTTTATAGTATTTGATTGACAAAAATTGTTTTTAAATATCAAGATTAATAAAGGAAAACTTTCTTTTTTAGTTGTATATTTGTGTTGAATTTTTTTCATTTCATAAAGCATTTTTGAATTGTATACAACAATGAGCATAAATATATTAATAGTATAGTAGATACAAGAAAATAACTTGTATTTCCTTTCTTAGGTTATTATAGTGACCACATCACCAAGTTCTACCTTCGTACCCAACATTCTCTCCAAATCCCATAATTATGCAGCGGTCACTAAGCTTGTACCAACATCAGTCATTGCTTCCACAACTCAGAAGCCACCAGTTGTTATAACTGCTTCACAGTCCTCCCTGGTCAGTAGTAGTACCAGTGGCAGCAGCAGTTCTACATCATCACCTATACCTAGTACAGTTGCGGTAACAGCTGTCGTATCCTCCACACCATCTGTGGTCATGTCAACAGTAGCACAAGGTGAGTGGTAATTCACCGTTTAATTTGTCCTTGTTGGCATACGGGAGTCTTGGAGGAAATTATGTAGGCATGTTTTTGTGCTTTGGGTATATGAAGTTAGATCAGTGATTACTTACTCCTTCACCTTCATTTGTTTAAGAATACAAATTAGTGGGTTATTTAGGTTTTTTTAAGTCTATGGCTCCTATTCCCAGTTTTCTCTCATAATCTTTTTTCTTTTAATTATTTTTTATTCTTCTATTTGTAAACACTTAGAATATAAATCGTTTGTATACACACATATGTGTATAAATTTTTGCTTTTTTCTTAAAAGATAAAATATACAGAGTTGTACATTTTAACATTTGGAAGTGATGATTTTAAACTTGGCAATTATAATTGTTGTGCTGGTAATCAGAAAAGTGGTAACTGATTTTCTTTTTTTCTTGAGATAGGGTCTCACTGTGTAGTTCAAGTTGGCCTTGAGCTCGCTTTATAGCCCAGGCTGGTCTTGAACTCATAATGATCCTATTGCTTCAGTCTCCAGAGTTCTGGGATTAAAGGTGTGCTCCACCTCATCTGGCCTAGAAAAGTGATAATTGAAGTGTGGTTTTTAAATTTTTAGAAGGAAATAATTTATTTTTAGTTGAGTGTATTTTCATAGTTGACTCTCTTTTCTTGTTGAAGGAAATTCTCTTTCATCTTATTCTTTTGCTCATATTCTTTTGGGGATTTCACAAATTATTTATCCAAGACTATCTTTTGTTAACTTTTTATTTTCCCTCCTTAACCTTATTTGAGCTTCAGAAACAAGTTGCTTCTAATTACATTCTATGGACTAGTACTACTCTCTTAATTTCTTTAGGCTGGCTCAGATGAATCTCTCTTTTCTATTCCTGAAATCCTGTTTTGTAAAATTCACCAATCCTATCAATTCATATGTAATTCCCATTTAGTAGCTAAAAGTATTTAAAAAATTTTAAGATCTGAAAGTATTACTGGATTAAATAATTTTAGAAGATAATAGAGAATAAATGCTATGAGTAATCCTGCCACCATATCACTATACCAGTTTGGATTTTACCTGTTACAGCCTTTTACTCAGGTCTCATATTTTTTATATACTTGGAATAAAAAAATTCATAATTCACTTGTGTGCTTTCTTAGAGGTTTGTTTCATTAACATTGCTTTTGTTTTTCTCTAATTACACTAATTATTTTTAATGCTTTTAGTATTTCTGTTACCACTGCATAATTTATTATTCTTATGGTGAGATATTTAGATTATCTCCAGTTTTGTGAGTTTAGTTGGGCTTTTTATTTTTATTAGAACCAGCATCAAGAGAAAAATTACCAATTGAAAGGATTGGGATTTTTTATAAAGTTTGTTGTATATATTACTTTGTTCCTCTAAATCATAACATCTTGGAGTATTGTACTGCTATCTGGCCACTATTGAGTCCTTGTTTTTATTCTATTCAAAACAAAACAAAAACAACATATAAGAAGAATAATTTCTGTGACTAAAAATAATTGATGGGCTGCAGGTGTAGCTCAGTGGTTGAGTGCTTGCCTAGCATATGAGAGTCCCTGGGTTCCAACCTTTTACTGGAGAGCATCCTAAAAAAGCAAACATGTATAAAATATTTATCATCTTTTTACTTACATGGCTTTTGTTTTTCATGAATAAGAAATAGTTTACTCAAGATGTAGCATTATGTACTTCACAAATTCATATTGAATGAATAAATATTCAGAAAAGCCAAGTACTTTAGTCAGGTCATAAAGCTTTTATGTATTTATGACTTGAAGGCTTCATTTAGATACAATTATAATACCTCATTCTGAAGTCACATTGTATACTTTTACATCAGTTACTTTTCCTATTAAAAAAAATCTGGCTATCATAGTTAATTTAGGGAGTTACCAGTATGCACAATTAACTTAAATAGGATAGGATCATACATTATGAGTGTATTGTAGACATTAATTTTTTAAGTTTAAAAAGTAGTATTGACTTGTGTAACATTTAATCATAAAATGTTGGCAACGGGGCTGGAGAGATGGTTCAGTGGTCTAAAGCACCTACTTGGAACAAGCTTGGCAAAGCATAGGGACCGCGGTTCAATCCTCCAGCACCACATGCCAGCCAGCCGCGCCCCCTGGTGGGCTGAGCTGGCCACACACATACACACACACACACACACACACACACACTAAATGTTAAAATAAAAAAAAAAAAATGTTGGCAACAAATGTGCTGCTTCAATGAGAATTTAACACAACAAAGCAATAAGGAACACATGTCACTAAAATAACAACTTGTGTACCAGTATGGGGGTGGTGATGAAGCAGGTATAAATGTTTAATATGAATAGGTTCTCTAGGTAATTTTGAATGTACTTTTTGTCTCCTAAAGCATTCCTCAATCTTTAGTTTTACTTAATCCACATAGCCACTTTTAGGTGGGTAGGACAAAGAAAATTTCAACAGTGGAGAAATCTAAGGTATTGAGAGTTAGTGTGACTCGTCAAGATTTATCCCACTCCATCTTTATTATTCACTAGACACATTTACATAAGATGTGAGTGGTAGGGTTCTTGCCTAGCCTGCATGAAGCTCTGAATTCAACCTCCAGCACCACAGGAGGGGGGAAATACATATATTTATATCACCTTTTATAGAGTTAATTATCATGGTAAAAATGTGGTGGAAGGAGGGTGAAATAGTATCTCTAGTACCATAGAATTAAGCTGTTTGTTTTTTTCCTTATTTTGAAGTACTGAGAATTGATCCTAGAACTTTTGCACTGAGTTATATCATTACCCTTTATTTTGTACTCAGTTAAATCTTTAGTCCAAAATTGCCCAGGATGAGCTCAAACTTGTGATCCTCCTGCCTCAATCTCCCAAAGTGCTATGACTATAGGCATGTGCACCACACCTAGTTTGGGTTTATTAGTTTCTTTTTATTGATTCAGCCGTGCTTAAAAATTAACGTGGTGGGGCCAGGAGGATGGTTCAGTAGAATAAGTGCTTGCCTGGCAAGCGCAAGGGCCTGAGTTCAATCCCTGGTTCCGCCAAAAACAAACAAACAAAAAACAACAAAAAATTAACGTGGTGAATTGCATTCTGCTTATCACAGGAATATTAGCTCATGGGCAAGTAGTCCTATTGAGTAGTTGATGGGTGATAAGAAAATTCAGATGAAAATATCTAGCAGAGGGAAGAATTTCTCAGACTCATACATCTTTACTGGAAGTTACTAGTACTTTTTACCTATGTGTGCTTCAATACTGGTACTGTACTGAAAAGGACAGTATTATGTTGATCTACCCTCAATTCTTATATTTTATTGAAACAAACAATATTATATCATCCTACCCTTTTGGCAGTGGGTATATAGTGCATGATTATAACATTTAAAAAAATCTTTTATTTATTTGGTACAGGGTCTCGCTATGCAACTTGGACTTGTAGTGATCCTCCTGTCTCAGCCTTCCCAGTGCTGGGATTACAGTTGTGCACCACCATGCCCAATTTCGGTGGTTGGCATGGCAGCACAGCATGTGGTACCAGGGATTGTACCTGGGTCCTTGTACTTCCCAGGCAGACACTTAGACCACTGATCCATCTCTCATGATTATAACTTTTTGCAGTACTATTTAAGTATTGTCAGTAAATAGCTATAGGTAGTTGGAAATAAAATATAGAAAAACTGTATAGCTTTAGATTTTTATTTGCTGATTAGTTCAAAAGATGAATGTTGTATTTTATCATAAACATAACTCAAGTAATATTTTAAAAATGTATTAAAGATTAATTAAATTAACTGGTTTATTTTCTAAAAAGAGACCTGTTTACATACATGATTTTCTCATTCTAACACTTGACCAAAGGAAAGTCAGTTTTTTCTTGAGCCTGTGAGAGAAGATGCCTTCCTTACCAGTAGAAGAATATATATCCAATTTGTAAAACACCACACATAATATCTCATACTTACTAGGTACTCAGTAAATCATAGTTTTTACTGATTTACTTGTATTTTAAACTATCATCTACTATAACCCAAAGTAATTTTAATTGTTTTCCTCTCACATTGTCTTCATATTTCTGTAGGTGTATCTACATCAGCAATCAAAATGGCAACAACAAGGCTTCCTTCCCCCAAAAGCTTAGTGAGTACCCCGACTCAGATTCTTGCACAGTTTCCTAAACAGCATCAACAATCTCCTAAGCAGCAGTTACATCAAGTACAACAACAGACACAGCCTTCTGTAGCTCAGCCTTCTCTAGTATCTCATCAGCAGCAACCTCAGCAGTCTTCTTTGCCACCTGGTATAAAACCTACCATCCAAATCAAACAGGAGTCAGGTAACTGGAAAATATTTATACGATATGCTCATTCTGTTCACCAGTTCTCTTGAGTTTTTCAGTCTGTGTATATTGTATATCTCCACTTATTTAGATCTTCTTTGACTTTTTTCTTTTTTCAGCACACAGATGTTGTACATATTTTGTTAGATTTGTGCCTAAGTATTTCATGTTCTTGGCATGGTTATAAAGGTGGTATGATTTTAATTTCAATTTTCTCATGTTTGTGTTTAGGGTATAAAAGTTAATACTGAATTTGTATCTTTAACTTTACTAATCTCGCTTATTTCTAGTTGTCTTTACTTAGCTTCCTTGGCATTTTCTACATAGATAGAAGTTTCCAGTTATGTGTAAATACATTTTTTCCTTTGTTTCTAGTCAATATCCACTTTCTTCATTCATTTTTTATTCCTACATTTTTTTTTTCCTTTTCTTTCTCCCTTCCTCTTTGTCCTTCCCTTCTCTCTTTCTTTCCTGTTCCCTTTCTCTTTCTTTTTGTTTTATTCCACTGGGTAGAACTTTCATGAATTAATATTTGAGGGAGTAGAGTAGATGTCCATGCATTGTTTCTAATCGTAAGGTAAAGACATTAGTCTTCACCATTTAATATGATGACAGCTGTAGGTTTTTGTCAAGTTTATCAATTTCCCTTCCATTCATACTCATTTGGCACTTTTTTGTTTTTTAAATCTTATTTATTTATTTACTTGGTACAGTTTGGACTTGTAGTGATCCTCCTGTCTCAGCCACCAAAGTGCTGGGATTATAGCTGTGTGCCACCACACCCCATTTTTGTGGCCAGCTTGGCACAGGGTGGTATGACATGTGGTACTGGGGATTGAACTTGGGTCCTTGTGCTTGCCAGGCAAACGCTTAGACCACTGAGCTATCTCCCTGGCCCTAGCACTTTTTTCCTTTGGTCAAATGCTTTAGTTTCTGTTCAGTTGATAGGATCATTCTTGTTTATTGTTTTGATATCCTATTTATTTTTTTTTTTTTTTTTTTTTTTTTTTTTTTTTTTTTCCAGAACCGGGGATTGAACTCAGGCCCTTGTGCTTGCCAGGGAAGCGCTTATTCCACTGAGTCATCTCCCCAGCTCCAAATTATATATATGCTTATTTGTATGTAATTTTTTTTTTTTTTTTTTGGAACCGGGGATTGAACTCAGGCCCCTGCGCTTGCCAGGGAAGCACTTATTCTACTGAGCCATCTCCCCGGCCCCATTATTGTTTTGGTATTCTAGATTACACTGATTTTCTGTTGAGTTAGGTTTGTGTATCTGAAATAAACCTCTCTTGGTTATGGAAGGTTTTTATATATTGCTAGATTCAGTTTTTATCTTTTCATAACAGACATTGGACTATAGTTTTTAAAATTTTATGATGTACTTATCTAATTTTTCTATCAGGTTGTACTGGCCTTAGAAAATACATTTGGAAGTAATTCTTTTCTAGTTTATTAAAGAGATAGAGTAAGAATGCTGTTAATTCTTTAAATGTTTAGTAGACTTCTCTAGAGAAACTATCTGGGACTGAAGGTTTCTATATTGGGGGGCCTTAAAATTATGAATTCAGTTTGTTTAATGATTAGAGGACTGTTTATTGGGATTATGTTTCATCTTTGTTGAGTTTTTGTATTTCATGTGTTTTAAGGAATTGACCAATTTTTTTCTAAATTGTCAAATTTATGGTTGAATATTTGTTAGCTATAGTTCATTACTTTTTAAAGTAGTTTTTGTATGATCTATACTAATGTTCCCTTTTTCATTTCTTATATTGGTGGTGTTTTTCCTTCTCTTTTTTTATTCCTCAGGCTTCCATGTGGTTTGTCAATTTGATAGAGGTTTATTTTGTGGTTTTTTTCCCTGTATTTAGGACAGGGTTTGCAGGGTCTTCAGGGTCTCGCTACGTAGATTGGACTCATAGTGATTCTCCTGTTTTCAGCCTCCCAAGTACTGAGATTACACGTATGTACTGCCATGCCCAGTCTCTATTGCTGTCTCAGCACGGCACACTGGGGATCGAACCCTGGCCACTGCGTTCTGCTTAGTCCACTGAGCTATCAGGTCGACCCTGTGTTTTTGCTTTGTAGTGGTAAGAATTAGACCCAGGGCCCCTTATGCATGGTCTAAGGGGCAAGATCTCTGCCACTGAACTATCCACAGCCTGCTTTCCTATGTGTATACCTAGTATTGAAATTGTAGACTGTATGGTAAATCTATATTAAATTGAGAAATAAATAATTATTTATTATTTTCAAAGCAGTTATATATTTTTACATTCCCAACAAGAATGTATCAAAGTTCCAGTTGCTCTTCACCTTTGTCTACATTTGTCAGTCTCTTAATTTTTTATTTTAATTATCCTAGTTTCTGTGAAATATTTCATTTTGCTTTTTTTGTATTTATCTCATGACTAATAGCATTGAGCTTTTTTTTTTTTTTTTAGAAAGCGTTTCTTCATGTAGTCTGTGCTGAACTTGTACTTGCAGTGATCCTCCTGCCTCAGCCTCCCAGGTGCTAGGATTACAAACTGCTGCCACCATACTCCTTTGACCCATTTCTTTTTTTATTTTCTATTTTTTATTATGTATTTGGTACAGGGTCTCACAACGCAGCTTGGACTCTCAGTGATCCTCCTCTTTTCAGCCTTCCCCAGCACTGGGATTATAGGCAGGCACCACCACGCCCTGTCTTGTTGGCTGGCTCAGTGCACCTGGTGATGGGGCCCCACATGGCATGTGGTGCTAGGGATTGAACCCCAGTCCCTATGCTTGCCTAAGCAGGCATTTAGTCTGCTGAGCTATCTCACTGGTTCCCCATCTCTTAAGTAAAAGAAAAAAAATGGACTTTTAATGGATTCCTTATTTTTTTTTATTTTTTATTTTTTTAATGTTTTAGGTTCATGTCATTGCAATAGAGGTAGTTTCTTTGTGGCAATCTAGATGCCTTTTCTTCTCTCTCTTTCTACTTTCCTTTTCTTCCCCTTTTTCCCTCCTCCCCTCCTCTCCTTCCCTCTTCCCCTCCTCCTTCCTTTCCTCTTTCCCTTTTTCCCTCCTTCCTTCCTTCCTTCCTTCCTTCCTTCCTTCCTGTCTGTCTGTCTGTCTGTCTGTCTGTCTGTCTGTCTGTCTTTTTTCTTACTTAATTTCCTTGTTAGAATTTCTAGTAAATGCATTATTGGATGGAAGCAAGAGCAGACATTGTGGGCTTATTCCTTATAGTCGTAGAGCTTCTTTTAATGTTTTATAAGGCTGATCTGCAAAACATTTTTTTCAGTTTTTGTTTATCTGTTAGACTATTTCATCTTCATTTTTGGAAGATAGTTTTGCTTGTTATCACAGTTTCTGTTCTGAAAATGTGAAAAAATAACATGACTATCCTACCATTTAAGTTCATTTTTGCATAGTCCCTTCAAATTCTTATCCAAAATCAGATTTTATGTTGGTGCAATAATTCTTTTCTTTTTGTAGTTAGTACTTGATGTAAAGGGCTGTTCTTTAAAAGAAATTATTTTTAAAATCGGATAACTGATGTTTTTGGTCTATACAGTTTTCAACATCTTTTTGATCATTTTCTGTTTTGTTCTTGAGTTGAGGTCTTGCATGAACGATTGTGGCATATACTTATAACCCCAGCACTTGCGAGGCTGATATAGGAAGATCTTGTGAGTTTGAGCCCAGCCTTTGTTACATAGACATTGAATGTGTCTTAAAAAAAAATCGAGATGAAGAATTTTGTTATTGTAATGTTTTAGTTTCATTCCTGGAATGAGAGAAATTAGGGAAGACAGGAATTTAGGAACAGAATTTTAGAGTTTCATTAATATTAAAAAAGCATCTGTAGGTAAGATTGAGTAAATATTTATGATTATTACCCTCTTGGATTGGTATAAGGGACATGTATTAAAAAATTTTACTGAGATTAATCTTTCTTCTTTCAAAGGTGTTAAAATCATCACGCAACAAGTTCAACCAAGTAAAATCTTACCCAAACCAGTGACTGCAACTCTACCCACCAGTAGCAATTCCCCCATTATGGTAGTTAGCAGTAATGGTGCAATTATGACAACTAAACTGGTAACTGCTCCTACTGGTAAGTTCTTGTAGATATCAGTTGTTTATTTATATAGTCATCAGGTAATTTCTTTGTACCAGCAATATGTTTGACACCGAACATCTAGAAATGAATGAGATAATTCTTTAGAGGCTTTTCTTGACACACCCTGTCCCCCACCTCTCTGAAATTAGCTTTCTTATTCTTTTTCATGATCCTTAGTTCTTTTCATTTATAGCACTTGTCACATGTCTGATTATTAGCTTGTTGTTGTTGTTTTGTTTTCTTTTTAGACCAGATGCTTCAAATATATGAATGTGTGTGCATGCCTACACACATGTACACACACATACAGCACATGCTTGCCGGTAGCTGCGTAGTCAGAATTTGTTGAGCAAATGAAAACATTCCCAGTCTACAAGGGTGTTACTCTGCTGCAGTTGAGAGTCTGTGTTACATTACTGTATTAGTAAGTGTTAATGGAGATAGTGGGAAGCATGAGGTACCATTAAACTTACAAAAGAGAATGATCAGCCTATGCTTGGGGAAATGACAGTGTAGATCACTTAGAATAGCATACCCTTTGGTACCGTTAGCAGGCTACTTAATCTAAGTTTTTCTTGTTTAAATGGAATAGTACAGTGCTATATAGGTTCAGGAATGTTTCTGTTTACATATAATTTGGTTTGCAAACAGAAGCATCGGTCAAAATTTTTGTTTTTGTTTGTAAACTGCATTGGGTGACAAACATGACTGCAGTCATCTTTCCCACACAAATGCAAATGTGGCAGTCTGTGTTTTGTTTGTTTGATTTTTAGTTGTTTTAAGTCAGGGTCTCATTGTGCAGTTTAGGCAGGCCTTGAATTCACTGTGCAACCCAGGTGGGCCTCAAATTTGTGACAATCCTTCTGCCTCTGAGTGCTGGGATTACAGGTGTGTGCCACCACACCTGACCAATGTGGCAGTCTTTTCCAAAATCGTGAAACAAATTCATGAACTGAGGCACCACTGTAATTCTTAAGATTATTTTAAGTATTAAATACCATCAAGTATGTAAAAAGTCCCTTATAATACTCAGTAACTGTTAATATTAGAATTAGCCATTTCTATTATTTTAAATGTTTATAAAAATGTTTAGGAGGGATAATTTTTTTTTTTAATTTATTTATTTTAGTGTGTGTGTGTGTGTGTGGCCAGTTCAGCCCACCAGGGGGCGGGGCTGGCTGGCATGTGGTGCTGGGGGATTGAACCTTGGTCCATGTGCTTTGCTAAGCTTGTTCTAAGTAGGTGCTTTAGACCACTGAGCCATCTCACCAGCCCCAAGGAGGGATAATATTTAGAAGAAAGTATATAAATTGTATAAAAGGATATCTGTTTTGGTTTTTATAAGCTGTCATTTATTGGCTAATATGTAAAGGTCTGTGCAAACATTGAGCTTACTCTTTGTTATTAGTCCTGTTTTCAATGACCTACATTAAGCAGTTTGCTTATGGTCATGAAATCAATAAGGGAAACCTGGAATTTGAACCCATACCTGTTTAACTCTAAAATCTTATGTTTTATTTTTATTTTTTAGAACTTGTCCTAAGGTATACTTGATATGAAATTTACTACTTTCAAATGTACATTTTATTGGCATTGAATACATGTATGTTGTTGTGCAACTGCCATTGCCATACATCTTCAGAACCTTTTCTTTTTCCACACTGAAACACTGTACCCAAAAAACACTGTCCATCTTCCTTTCCTTCAGTGCTTGGTAACCACCATTTACCTTCTGCCTCTATTTTAAACACTATTGTTCTTGTATTAGCAATATCGTTCTTACTCCAAGCTTTTCTTTTTGACTTAATGATAATTGTATTGTTTCTCATGTTAAGGATAGTGAAAAATAAATTTGTGTCTGCTATATTAAAATACGTGTTTCCTTTATAAAGCAATAGCTGAAGTTGAAATCTTTTTCATTTATAATTCAGAACATTCAAATTTTGTGTCCCTGTGGCATATTTACTTTGTACTAGGTTTTTTTCTAATTCTGATGTGTACTTGTAACCAGTTTAAGTTAATTTTATTAAATGTTTCTTTGCTCCTCCCTTGTTTGACTATTAGTTATATTTTTAAAAGGTGAATAACTTGCTACCAGCATTTTTTTCAAGATGAGAGAATTGTTGAAAATGATCATCAAAAAATTTTCACTTGTTGAAGGTGTTGTCACTATTTTTTGTTTTCCCTAAGGTTGTAATTCTTACTTTAGAATACTCCTTCTGAGTTACTGAATTTGTAAAACACTACAACAGTCTCATCTAGCTAGTGTTTAATACCTGTTTGGGAGTCAAGTCCTAGAAGTCGTGGGGAAGGTTGTAAAATCTTCTGAGCAATGTAAGAAAAAAATATTCTGACAGATCAGTTAAGATTGAAAAAGTATGTAAATACAGAAAATCTTTGGCAGAAGAGCAGTATTCCTTGCTACTCTTGGCAGCTTCAACATTAATCTCTAGTAATGTTATGCTTTAAAAGATGGAAATATATTTAGAGGGTAACAGTACAGAACGGTCGAAGTTTATAAAATTTTGGGCAAGTAGTAGTACCTTATTTTTTGAATGCTGGTGTTGGGTTTGGCACTCAGATAGACCCAAACAGATGCAGAGAACTTAAAATCTTCAGCAGAATCATCTAAAATGCTGTGATGAGAGATTATTAAGTTTAAATTTCTTTTGACATAAGTAGTGAAAGAAGGGAGCAGGGTTAGCTCTACTTTTTCTTGGGTAAGTATCTTGATGCAACATCACAATATTTTATGTGTAAAATTAATTGACATTGACTTGACTTTGTTTCTTGCTGTGTGCCTTAAAACTAGCTATAAAACTGTAAATTAATGTCTTGATATCTTGAAATTCTATTTTCAAATTAAAACAGTGTTGATTCAGTTACATTGAATTCTGAGTAAACTTTATAAATTATCATTTTTCTATAAGCAGTGATTTTTTTTTTTCTTTCTTTGGCTTTTTCCTTTTATAGGCACACAGGCAACATATACCCGGCCAACAGTGAGCCCATCCATAGGTCGGATGGCTGCAACCCCTGGAGCTGCAACCTATGTGAAAACTACCAGTGGTAGCATCATTACAGTAGTACCAAAATCATTAGCTACCTTGGGGGGCAAGATAATTAGCAGTAATATAGTTTCTGGTAGGTATATCTTAAATATGTGACTTTCATTGTGTAAGTGACCTTCAGTGAGAGGGAAAATGGGTATTTCAATATTGAAGAATTTTGTTTGATCTGTTTTTTATATAGCAATCTAACCATTTGTTTTCAGCCTTCATGTTTAGTGATTAAGTATAGTCTTTAGTTTTACTATTAAATATTTACATATAAAACTTGACAGTTTAAAATTAGAACATTTAGTTTATAATCATAATGCAAAGATTATGGTTTATATTTACATAGAGATTTAAAAGAATTTATTTGTGTTTCATTCATCATAGGGAATTTGTACCTGTACATGATAAAATCTGATTCTTCTTTTCTCATTCCCCTCCCCCTCTCTTTAACCCTTTTTCTCCTTATTTACAAAAGCTTTTTATTTTTTCCTTTTCTCGTTTTACATAGAGGTATTTTTATTTACAAAATATTCTTTTTTGGTACAAGGGATTGAACTCTGGACTTTGTGTTTGGCAGGCAGGCACTTATGCCACTGAGCTATGTCCCCAGCCTACAAAATATTCTTTCATTTGTCAACCCATTGAGCCCTCTTAACAACTCTTAAAATAATAGTTACTGTGTTCACTTCACAAATGAGAAATTTGAGTTACAGGTGTTGACCTGTCCAAGGCTGCACAAAATAGAATAATGAAATTATTTATACATCTAAATATGTTGAAGGAACATAGTTCATTATTTCAATTACTAGCATCACTTTAGTTTATTAAAAGCAAAAATATTTGAATATCTGTTTGACTTCCACTATGTTTGCTTTTTGAAAATTATTTAGATAATGGTGATTAACCATATGCCTATTTTATGGTATATTGAAACCATGCATGGTTTTTATGGGCTCATTAATCCCTAAAATATTTGGGTTGTGGACCCCATAGTGGAATGTTAAGATAGTGTGTGTTTTCACTGAGTATTAATTTTTAATTAAATTGATATAAACAGTCTTGGATTAAGCAAGGTTTAGGATTTTAATTTTATAGACTAATCATATTTTGTATGCCCCTGGTGAGTTATTCTAACTTTACAAAGTCAAAGAATTGAAGTTCCTGGCAGTAACTTGATGTTGCTGATAACTCTGGGAATGAAGAAAAAGCAAACAGGCATAGTATTGACATAAAACACCATATTTAAAGCTGTCAACTTTGGCACTATTAAGTGTAAGTGAGAAAATCCAGTGTTTGCCAAGCCAAGGAGGGTGAAATCAGTAGAGAAAGAATCATTATACGCCAGCTTTTAAGAGGATATTTTATATAACACAGTTAAGTGCAAGTTACAATTTACTACTTGAAAATATCTTCAAATAATACACTTCATTAAACATTTTAAAATGTTTTGCATTGGGTGATAGCTTTGTACAGTTTTAAGGTGTTTTCTTTGTATATGAATTTGTAATGTTATATAATTTGAACAAATGTTTAGATGTCATGGGCCCTCTAATTTTAGACCTTATTCATGATTTATCTACTTTGTTCTTGGTTAGAGCAATATTAATCAAGTACATTTTCCTAGAAGGAAAGATTTAATTTGAGATATATGTATTTTATATGTAAGTACATATTATCCACCTGTGGGTTAAATATAAAGCCACTTGTGGTTAGTTGCTATTTCTGTTAACCACAGGTATATGTCTGAAGAATTCTTAAACTTTTCCAGCATGCAGGATATACTTGGCATAGCTGAAGCAACTTTGTTACATGGAGATTATTATTTGTTTCCTTCACTGTTTTGATGCTTTCATTCCAAGTTTTCCTCTTGTTTCTGGCTACTATAAGCTAATTCTAATATTATACATCACTGTGCTTTGTAAAGGTAGTTGTCTTATGTTTTACTTTTATTGTTCCATGTTAGTTTATTAGTAATTTTTTTTTTTTTTTGTGGAACCGCGGATTGAACTCAGGCCCTTGCACTTGCCAGGCAAGCGCTTATTCTCCCTGGCCCCTGTTGTAGTTTTTAATCACTGTGCTATATTTATAGTATACTAGTAGCCTAAGTGAGTAATTTTAGAGTTTGTTACCTTCATTCATGAGCAGATGGTAAGTTTTAGAGTTTCCTTTCCCCCAAATAAAGAAGAAATTTTCTTAAAATAGACATCTAGCAATAAAAATGAAGACCTGAATAGTAACAACAGGGTGGGCATGATGTCACATACCTGTAATCCTAGCATTGTGGCAGTATTTTTTTTTTTTTTTTCAGAACCAGGGATTGAACTCAGGCCCTTGCACTTGCCAGGGAAGCACTTATTCCACTGAGCCATCTCCCTGGCCCCTGACATTGTGGAGGCTAAGGCCCCAGGATCTTTGAGTTCTAGACCAGCCTGGGCTACATACTGAGTTAAGGCTAGCCTGAACTATGTACTAAGATCCTTTTTCAAAAAAACTAATTACTAAACAACAACAAACTTACCCTTTTGTTTTGGAAGAGTTTAACAAGGTATAAAGAATATTTAGATCCATCCAAATAGCTCAGTGGACTAAAGCGCCTGCAAGCAGGCACAGGGGCCAGGGATTTGATCCCTGGGCCTGCCATGCTGGCGCGCAGAGTGGGTGATTGAGACTGGGAGTGGTGTCGCGCGCCTGTAATACCAGCTCTTGGGAGGCTGTAAACAGGTGGATCACTACAAGTCCAATTTAGTAGTGAGACCCAGAACACTCTGTAGACCCTTCCCTAAAAAAAAAAAAAAAAATTTAAGACGTAACTTTTACCACTCATAGAATGTGTTAAAATTTAAGTGTATATTCATTCCCTGTATAAATATCTGTGTAAAAATGTATATTAAATTAAAATAGTCCTACGATTCTCTCATTTCATAAATTTAACCATCTCATTACGTGTTGTAAGGTTTTTTTGTCATTATAAGTAAAGGCCATGTTATACACAATGTAGCAAAAAATGGTGAATGTTTAAAATAAAAAGAAAATTATTACACAAAATACATTGCCATTAATTTCTATTAGAGTTGGCTCATTTCAAACACATTCTGTCATTCTTGCCACTTTTTGAAGCAATTTTGGATGTCTGTGTACTTGAGTGTCTTTAGTTGTATTGTCATGGCTGCCTGAGTAGATTCAAAACATACATTTCATGGTCACTTGAGGAAGAGCGGGAAGCCATGTAGAACCAGATCTGCTGAGTAAGATGAATGAGTATATACCACATGCTTTTATAATCCTGTCTTTCTGTTAGATAGTGTTTGACAGCCTCATGCTGTATATTTTTTATCATAACTCTTAATGACACTTCTACATGTTACTTTTTAATCAAACTTCCTTTGTGAAATAGCTTAGAAAGCAGGTGCATGTGTTCACAGTACTTTCTAGAAAGGTTATGTTTTTTTTTTTAAATAAGCAATAACTAGAGAGCATGACTATTTTTATAGTTACTTCACCCATATATTGCAGAGTCATATATTTCTTTATATGAATATATATGAGATAACTGTTAATAAGATTTTTTTGGTGAGCCTTGTTAAGTAATGGTTGAAGAAGTACTTTATGCTGAAGCTTAGATCATTCATAGATGATCCAAAAGCGACATATTGTTATTTGTACCCATTGTGATTTTGCTTTGTTAAAGCATAGGCTGTGTAGGTGGGTTCTTGATGTGCTGTGAGCCAAGCACTGTGTAATGTGCTGTGAAACACAGACATGTGTTTTATTCTGCTCCATACATATCCTGTTATTTTGTGAGAATTGTAAACCCTTTACTATGAATTCATAGAGAAGCCCCTCTTTTTCAAATCAGTGAATTAAAAGCTGGTGTACAGCTCAAAGGATTTGTACCATGATTTTCAATTTGGACAATTATAAAAATATAGTGCATACATTTTTTAAAGTAGATTTGAGAGGTAGAAATATAAGCAAATTAGGAAAAAATATAGGCAAGATAATGTAATTTATACCAGTAGGTATACCCACTATTTAGGTCTTAATATTGGATAAATCTGAGCTTCTTCCTCATACTTTATGTAGTTCTGCAAGTTAACAAAAGCAAACATTGAATATAACTTGGTCAATTCCTCCCTCCCTCCCTCTTTTCCTCCCTCTCTTCCTCCTTCTCTCCTTCCCTCCCTTCCTCCTTCTCTCCCTCCCTCCCTTCCTTCCTGATGGTACTGGGGATTGAATTCAGGACTTTGTGCTTGCCAGGGATGCACTTGTGCTATTGAGCTATCTCCCCGGCCCTAATTGGAGGGTATTTCTGTGTTTTCTTCGTTGTTTTTTGGGGGGCACTAGGGATTGTGGTTTTTGGGTTTTTTTTTTGCGGAACCAGGGATTGAACTCAGGCCCTTGCGCTTGCCAGGGAAGTGCTTATTCTACTGAGCCATCTCCCTGGCCCAAGATGGTTTTTGTTTTTTGGGGGCACTAGTGAGTGAACCCAAGGCCTTTACACTGAACTATACACCCCAGCTCCTAGTCCCCACTGCTCATTACTCAAACTTGCAATCCTTTGCCTTTCCCTCCCAGAGTAGGCAGGCATGTACTATTGCTACCCTGTCTTTTTAAATCATGTAACACGTGGCTTATTTTTGTTCCTAAATCTCCTTAATAGTCTCTTGGTATGTGAATCTTGATATTTACCTTGAATATTATATTTTGAAGAGCTATCTATCTATCTATCTATCTATCTATATGGGAGAGCCAGGGAGATGGCTCAGTGGAATAAGTGCTTCCCTGGCAAGCACAAGGGCCTGAGTTCAATCCCCGGTTCCGCAAAAAAAAAAACAAAAAGATGTATATGGAATAGAGATTTTGATTTACTTCATTTAATTAGTCAGGAAAGGAATATTGAGGATTGAGTGGATACAGTATTGATGTGTTCAGATTCTGAATTTGGTGTGTAGGTGTTTAGAGTATAAAAAGATAACTGCTTTAAGAGTCAATTCTTAATATTTCTTAGTCTGGATAATTTGTGTAAACTTACTGTTCATAGCCTTCATTTTCATCCCGTCATAGCATTTACACACCACTTAGAGATGTCATTGACTAAAGAATATTGTGTACAACATAAACTGAAATAATCAAGCATCATTACTTCTTAATTCAGGCCTCCTTTTCTTCTTTTCTCTAAGGAACAACTACCAAAATCACTACAATCCCAATGAGTTCCAAGCCCAATGTGATTGTTGTGCAAAAAACTACAGGAAAAGGAACAACCATTCAAGGCCTCCCAGGCAAAAATGTTGTCACAACGTTGCTAAATGCTGGAGTAAGTAAGAGTTTGTACTGCAGGCTCAGCTGTTTTGATTTACCACTACAGTGATTTAATAACTTATGACTCCCAACTGATAGCATTTATCACAGTAATTTATTCATAGTGGCTTACAGCTGGCTCCCTTGTGATTATGATGTAGATGCTTAGCTTGCTCCAGATGAAGACTTCTCTAGCTTATCTACAGGAGAACTTTTCTTGGACAACAGTTCCATTCCTGCTTGTGGCCAGTAGATAATGGCTTAGTGTTTCGTTTACCTTATGTTGGGCAAAGAAAAATATTTGGGTTTAAAATGATATTAACTGATGGAAATTTGTTTTTTCACTTTAATTTTTCATTTTTACCTCAGCTAGGATTAAAAAGGGATTGATTTGTAGTTGTGAAATCAGCTGTTAAAAGGCTAAGAGGTTCAGAGTTAAGGCAAACTTCAGGTTTTGTGTCTCAGTATTGTAGCTGTGTGACAGTGGGCGATTTATTCCATATCTCTAGTCCTTAATTTTCTCATGTTTGCATTAGGGGTAACAGTTGCCCTTTTGAAAGTGCTTAAAACAATATCTTCTACATAGAAACTTCTCAATCGATGGCTTTCTTATTATTTTTTGGCATTTAATTTTTAAGCCTTTGTAATGTTCTTATGTTTCCTTCACTAGAAAAATTGAATGCCATGCTTCATTTTACTAGGCCTCAGGAATTTTTTTTTTTTTGCGGAACTGGGGATTGAACTCAGGCCCTTGCGGTTGCCAGGCAAGTGCTTATTCTACTGAGCTATCTCATCGGCCCCATGAAATTTCTTAGGCCTCTTCATCTTAAGGTATTAGAAGAGGTCTATGCATTTGATGTTTTCAACATGTGGAGGCACAGATTATATCTAGTTTGAATTCATATAATAAGCCAAAAATAAGCCAGGAGCAGATTTCAGGTTTTCAGAATCCTTATTAGTATGGTTTGTAGTTAATACTATTTGATATGTAAGAGGGGATGCCATGTACTAAAGGTTCTGTGTGAGCAGAGAGATCTAAAAGCCACTTTTAACATCATAGCTATTATGTAGCAGATCAGAGCATCAGTATGACACAGCCAGTGCTCATAAAGTAAGCAGTTCAACATATAAGACCATTTTTTTCTTCACTGCACAAAACCATCCACTTATACTCACTACTTGTTCACCTGTGCATACCCACAACACTTGTCAGAAGAGCTTTTGGAAAGATAAGCTTGCTAATTGATTGTGTTGTGGTCATTAAACTTGTGCAGGGCCTGTCAAGCCTTTTAGGGCCTGCCCAATTGTGGTCTTGTGGCTGTTGGCAAATGACTTAGAGTTCTTTTCAGAGATGGCTCTCTGAGGGGTATGAATGTGTTGAAATAATCATACAATGGGCATATAGTTTCCCTTTTTTATTTATTTATTTATTTATTTATTTATTTATTTATTGTGTGTGACCAGCTCAGCCCACCAGGGGGCGGGGCTGGCTGGCATGTGGTGCTGGGGGATTGAACCGTGGTCCCTGTACTTTGCTAAGCCTGCTCTAAGCAGGTGCTTCAGACCACTGAGCCATCCCACCAGCCCCTTGTTTCCCTTATAGTAGATAAATTTAGAATTTTTGCAATTAATTTTGCTCTTACTCAGTGTTTTTAGGCATCCTACTTCAGTGTTTGTTTTTATTGGATGCTAAGCTTTAAAGATCATGTGTTTAGATGATTATATCTAAATATTAAGAAAAATTGAAAAAGTGAAAATTGTTAGGTCTATTTGCTTTTTAGTTTTATGAATTTTAAGTTTTAAAGACATTTTTTGAGATGAGCATTTGCAGTGGTGCCTCAAACTCGTGGGCTAAGTGAGCTTCCTGCTTTAGCTTCCCAAGTAGTAGATTATAGATATGTCACAATCCCTTGCGTAAGTTTTAATAATTTAGTAAAATCATTATACTTGAACTTAATTTAGTTAAATTCAAGGAAAAAGGTATTGACATGAAAGATTAGAAAATGGTACTTAATAATAAAGCAGCTGGGGAGATGGCTCAGTGAAATAAGCACTTCCCTGGCAAGCGCAAGGGCCTGAGTTCAGTCCCCGGTTCCGCCGGGAAAAAAAAAAGGAATAAAGCATATGAAAATACAAAAAATGGTGAAAAGCTGATAGGCTTAAACTACCTATATAGGACCAAAGTGATACTAATAACATATTAATAATAAAAGATGGGAAATACCTTAAATCTTTTAATATAACCTTAGAAATATTGTTAATATCTTTATTGTATTCACCTTTTGCATACACTTTTCATGTAGGTATTCTGCTATATACCTGTGTAATTTCATATGTAAATTTGGGGAGTTTATTTTATATGTGGACATTTAGCTGTTTTAAAACTGGGTATATTCAGTAATTTTTTCATTAAGTATTAATTTCAGATACATTAGAAAATAAAAATAAATATGGGGAATGAAACTTATAATTCCAAAGTTTAGAGATAATCATCACTTACATTAATCTACATTCTTCTAAAACTGTATAGTCCTTTTAATATCTGCATTTACTGATGGGGTAGTATTATAAGTACATTTTCCCTCATCTTTGTGATGCTGGGATTGAGCCTGGGGCAAGTGCTCTGTCAGTAACTACTTTTATTTTTAAATCTTGAGATAGAATCTCACTGAAGTGTTCAGATCGACCTCAAATTTGCAGTCCTTCTGCTTTTTGAGAAGCATGGATTACTGATGGGTACCAGTATGCCCAGCTAATAAATATTCTTATGTAATTTAAAAAACTCATCAGAATATAATTAGTTTTTTTGAGGGGGGTATAAATTTGGTCAAATATATGGTCAGCTACTTTATCATTAACAAAAATGCCAAACACATTCACTAGAAGAAAGATAGCCTCTTTAATAAATAGTGGTAGAAAAACTGCTTCTTCACATGATGAAGATTAAAATTGGACACATATCTTCCACCATGCACTAAACTAAATTTGATATGGATTAAATATCTAAATACTAAAATAGAAACATTTAATCTGCTGGAAGATAGAATAGGTAAAACTCTTGAAGACACTGGTGTAGGCAAAGACTTTATGGATAAAACCCTGATCTCACAGAAATTATCACAAAGAATCAACAACTGGGATCTCATCTTATTGAAAAGCGTTTGCACAGTAAGAGAAACCAAGTGAAGAGACAGCCCACAATGTGGGAAAAAATGCTTGCTCTTCCTCAGATAAAAGAACATGTAAAGAACTCAAAAATATCAGACCTCTGGAATTTAAAGACCCAATTAAATGGGTGTCTCAGATGAATACATATTTCTCAGATAGAGTAAAAAAGCAAATAAATATATGATAAATGTTCAACATCACTGGTCATTCAAGAGATGCAAATTAAAACAACACTAAGCTGGCGAGATAGCTTAAGTGGTCTGCTTAGGCAAGCGTACAGGGACACACAGTGACCTGGGCACCACATGCTGTGTCAGCCCCGCCTCCAAGGTGGGCTGGGCCAGCCACAAAAAAATAGAAACACTGAGATTCCATCTCACCCTGGAGAGAATGGTTATTATCAAGAAATCAACCAGTAACAAAGGTTGGAGAAAAAGGAACTATTTTCCACTGTGGGTGGGAGTGTAGACTGGTAAAACTACTGTGGAAATTGGTGTGGAGATTCCTCAAAAAACTAGGACTGAAGGTTCTATTCAACCCAGCTATTCCCCTTCCGGGTATTGCCCCAGAAGAGTTGAAAACATTGTACCACAGCAATATTTGTGCACCCATGTTTATGGCAGTGCAATTTGTCATAGCTAAATCTTGGAAACAACCCAAATGCCCCATCAACTGAGGAATGGATAAGAAAGATGTGGTATCTTTATAAATGTACTACTACTCGGGCATAAAGAAGGATAAAGTAGATACTATAAAATGGGAAGAAACTTCAAAAGGAAAGAGAAACTGGGATGGAGGAAAGGAGTAAAGAAGGAAGGGAAAACGAAAAAAAAAAAAATCAGGCATATGTGCCCGAAGTTCAATTCCTGGTACAAGGAAAGAAACATTGGTTTTGAGAGGCAGAGGCAGGAGGATTGTTGCTGTTTTAAAACTATCCTTGGCTACGAAATGAGCTCAAGGCCAGCCTGAACTGCACAGCGAGACCCTGTCTCGAAAATATACACACCACATACATATATGATAGTTAAGATAGTTATACTAATTTCTCTTCATTGAAAAGTTTGCTTATATTGTTTGAACAATTAAATGCTGGTATGTTGAACCCTGAGTAATTTCAAGATGACAGTATTCCATGTTATTAGTTTTTGTTACTCTTATATCTTGTTTTGTAGTGTTCTAACTTTTTTTCTTTAAAAAAATGTAAAAAAAGAAAACTGGGCAGATGAATTCTGAGTTTATTTCAACAAAGCCTAGCAGTTTTGATTTTTTAGAAACACTACTTTTAGGGGCTGGGGAGATGGCTCAGTAGAATAAGCTCTTGCCTGGCAAGCGCAAGGTCCTGGGTTCAATCCCCAGTTCTGCAAAAAAAAAGAAAAAAAGAAACGCTACTTTGTTATATAACTTCATTTATCATTATGCTAAAACTATCTTTGCTATTTTAGTAAAAGGAGCTTTTATTATTTAAATGTATATAAATGTCTTTTATAATTACTGGCTTCAATTTAGGGAGAAAAAACTATTCAGACAGTGCCAACAGGAGCAAAGCCAGCTATTATCACTGCTACAAGACCCATTACCAAAATGATTGTAACTCAGCCAAAAGGAATAGGTTCCACAGTTCAACCCGCAGCTAAAATCATCCCAACAAAAATTGTTTATGGGCAACAAGGGAAAACACAGGTAAGCTGTACGATACAGTGATTTATTTATTTATTTATTTTGGCTTACATATTTTATGTTCTTAAATTCCCAGGTAGAAATTTCAAAGAAAAGATTAATATTAAAACAACCTAAATTATTGAAGGTTTGCACTGAATGTAAGTATTAATCTGTTGTTACCACCTGTGTTTTTTTTTCAGCACTTCACCCTCCCCCAGCACCAGAGATTGAACCTAAAGCTTTTGCACTGAGCTGTATCTCCAGCCTTTAAAAATTAATTTTAAAACATTTATTAGTACATGTTTGTAATACATAATGTTTACATTCCTTGTTGGGAGTTGGTGCATTTTAATTCCTTTTTGCAATCCCTTTTCCTTCCTCTCCCTCCATCTCTCTCTGTTCTGTTTTGTTTAGTTTTATACTAGGAATCAGACTTCAGATTTCATGCTTGCTAGGCAGGCACTCTGCTGCTGAGCTATATCCCCAGTCATCCCGCTATTTCTTGATCTCTTCTCCTTCCAGAAAGCTCTGTTTCCGTACTTCTTATCTGTCTTTTATTTTGCTTTTATTTAAACTTCTGAGTTTTTCATGTAAGTGAAACTATAAAATTTAAATGTGTGTGTCTGATTTGTTTCATTTACCATTATGGTCTCAGGGTGGTGCCTGCATTTTCCACAAATGACTGAAGTTTATCTTTATTTGTGGGAGGATAATAATTACTTTTGTGTAAATACCGGTTTCTTTATCCATTCATTTGTTGATGAACATATAAATCTCTTCCAAGATTTAGCTATTATTTATTGTGCTACTGTAAACAAGGGTATACATGTGTCACTGTAATATGTTTTTTAGCATTTTTTGGAAGCTACCTGGAAGGGGAGTAACTAGATCAAATGGAATTTCTAGTTTCTTTGTTTTGAGGAATGTTCACAATGATTTCCAAAGTTATTGTATTAGTTTACATTCCCACCAACAATATAAAAGGGTTTCTTTTTTCTACAGTCTTGCCAGCATTTGTTATTCGATTTCTTGACAATGGCTATTGTTTCTGGGGTAAGATGGAATCTGTGGGCTGGCCAAATAGTGGATTAAAATGCCTGCAAACAGGCAGGGGCCAGGGTTTCAGTCCCTGGCCTGCCACACTGGCCTGCCCCTGGGGCATGCTCAGACAGCAGTTGAGACTGGGCGTGGTGGTGCGTGCCTGTAATCCCAGCATTCAAAGGCTGTAAGCAGGCGAATCACTACAAGTCTGATATAGTAGTGAGACCCTGAACACCCTGTAGACCCTTCCCTAAAATACCAAAAAAAAAAAAAAAAGATGGAATCTGTGTTGTTTCTATTTGTGTTTCTCTAATGGGCCATGATGTTGAGCATTTCATTATGCATTTATTAGCCATTTCTACTTCTTTCTGTGAACTGTCTGTTCATTACAGTTGCCTACTTTCTGATTTCTTTTTTTGGGGGGGTCTCAATTTTGAGTTATGTATGTATTTTTTGTATTAGTCCTGAATGAGGAATAGCTAGAAAAATTTTTTTCTCATTCTATAGATTTTATTTTATTTTTTTTTTACAGAACCAGGGATTGAACTCAGGCCCTTGCGCCTGCCAGGGAAGCACTTATTCCGCTGAGCCATCTCCCTGGACCCCCATTCTATAGATTTTAATGAAGAAATTATATCTTTACTGTTTGGGTTTCTTTTTTTTTTTGGTTCATAAGCTTTTTAATTTGATATTGTCCCATTTGTTGATTCATGGTACTATTTTCTGTGCAACTGGGATTCTGTTTAGTAAGTCCTTGCCTATTACTGTTAATTCAAGAATTTTACTTACTTTTTCTTCTATCATGTTAATGTTTCTCTTTTAACATTTATCTTTGATCCAGATATATGGGTCTAGACTCACTCTTCTGCACATGGATATCCAATTTTCCCGGTAGCCAGAGATTATCTTTCCTCCAGTGTGTGTTTTTGGCTTATCAAAAGTCAAAGAGTTCAGCGTGCTTGGGTGTTTTTTTATTTTTCATCTTCTATTCTGTTCTACTGATTTTCATGTCGATTTTTTGTACCAGTACTTTTTTTTTTTTTTTTTTAATGTATTTAGTACAGAGTCTACAGGGTCTCACTCCATGGATCACATTTGTAGTGATGCTCCTGTTTTCAGCCTCCCAAGCATTGGAATTATGCACCCAGTCACAGTTGCTATCTCAGTGTGCCCCGGGGTGGGGCCACCTTGGCACCCAGGCCCCTGAGCTCTGCCTATGTAGGCGCTTTAGTCCACTGAGCTGTCTGGCTGGCCCTGGGCTTGAATTTGTTATCTGCTATGGCAGGTTCCTGCCTCAGCCTGCCATAGTGTTGGTATTACAGGCAGCTAAATTAGGTAGAAATAAGTAGGCAGTCAGGGCTGAGAGGGAGTCAGTGCAGGCAATGAGAATGCATCAGGACTGTGGCTGGAGGGCATCTGAAAACTAAAGTGAGGGTTCTGTTTAGACACTTCCCTAAGGCATGAATGGAGGCTTGGGATTATTGGTGTCACCCTTTTTGGATTTCCCATTAACTCACTAGAGGTGGGCCAACTTCTACCTAAAACAAAATCATTAAGATTAAAGATAAGGGCCCCAGGAGACAGCTCAGTAGAATAAGCACTTGCCTGGTAAGTGCAGGGTACTAAGTTTAGTCCCTGGTACTACAAAACAAACAACAACAACAACAAAAAAAAAAACCACTAAGGATAAGACTAAGGATACAGATTATGGACCAAGGTTTTCTAGTCTAGCCAGAATTTTCATTTATTCCTGACCAGCATGGTATAGTGAAATCCTTAAATGGAAGTTAATAGAGGCTGGGGAGATGGCTCAGTAGAATAAGCAAGTGTTTACACTTCGCTGGCAAGTGTAAGGGCCTGAATTCAATCCCTGGTTCCACCAAAAAAAAAAAAAAAAAAAAAAAAAAAAAAACCAAACTTGAGTTCTAGGAACACACAATGGACCCAGAGAGAATTTTTTACCCAGAGAAAATTTA
>NW_004524625.1:526042-574084 GCF_000260255.1 Octodon degus | reverse complement strand
TTTTTTTTTTTTTTTGGCAGGAGGTCATAGTAGCTTTGTAATACATATTTCATTGTTTACCTACGGTTGCTTTTACTGGCCTAGGTCTCTTCTTGTTCCATGTAAGTTTTAGAATTGTTTTTTCTAGTTCTGTGAAGAATGCTGTTGGGGTTTTAATTGGGATTGCATTAAATCTGTGTATAAATAAGTATGGCCATCTTGACTGTTTTGGTTTTAACTATTTATTAAAAAACGGGGTATCTTTCTGTTTTCAGAAGTCCTATTTGATTACATTTTACAGAATACTATATTTTTCACCATAGAGTTCTTTCACTTGGTTAGTTTATTTCCTAAGTAGTTTTTCTTGTTGCTATTTTCAGTGGTATTTTCTCCCTAATTTCTTTCTCAGTGGGTTCATTATTAAGGTAAAGAAATGCTATTGATTTTTGGGTGTTGACTTTATATCCTGCTACATTACTGAATTTGGTTATTAATTTTAAGAGATTTTTTGATGTATTTTTTGAGGTGTTCCAGGTAGAGGACCAGGTCATCTGCAAATAATGGTGTTTTGACTTCTTTTCCTATGTATTTCACTTTTATTTCGCTTTTTTGCCTACTTGCTGTGCCTCATGTTTTCTAATTTTTTTTTAAGTTATTTATTTATTGGATACAGGATCTCACTATGCAGTTCAGACTTATAGTGATCCTTCTGTCTCAGCCCCCCCAGCACTGGGATTACAGGCATGTGTTACCATGCCGGGTTTCAGAACCAGCACCATGCACCTGGGTTTCAGAGCCATCACAGCATGTGGTATCAGGATCAAACTCAGGTCTTTGAGCTTGCCAAGCAGGCAGTTAGACTACTTGGCTATCTCCCCAGCCCCTGCCTAATGTTTTGAGTATTGTGTTGAACAGAAGTGTGGATAGTAGACATCCTTGTCTTGCTCCTGATTTTAGAGGGAAAACTTTCTCATTTTTTATGGGAATACAATGTTGGCAGTAGGTTTGTTATAAGTGGCTTTTATCAGATTCATGTGTATTTTCATCATGGAAGGATTTTATCAAAGACTTTTTGTGTCTGTTGAAATGATCATGTGATTTTTATAAGAGCTTTTGTTTTATGTGATATATTACATTTATTAATTTGCAAATGTTAGGATATCTTTGCATGCCTGGGATGAAACCTGCCTGCTTTGTCCATGATTTATGATCTTCTTAATTCATTTGTATTATGTTTGCCAGTATCTTTTTTTATTATTATTAATAATAAAACACTTCATTGTAAACTTCTCCAGAATATAAACTGATTTTGTATCAAGACTCTTTGAAACTTTTAGAACTGTATGTAACATAAGCTTATTATTATTATGTATTCATTTTCCAACTTAGACAATATACTGCAAGTTAACAAGGAGAAAAAGAATCTAAACTGCTTTATAAAGAAAACCAAAAAACATAAAAATACCCAACGCAAAGCTAAAAATAAATCCAATCAAGAAATAAATTCTACAAGGCCTATTAGTCCTCCAAGTTAAAATAAATTATTTCCCAAGAGAAAATAATTCCACCATCATGGCAATTTCAGTAAACCAGAACCACTCTCCTAAAGGGAAATTTTATCAAATGTAAGAAAATTGTAATAATGTTTTAGGAAAATGAGGAAAAGTAATTTCTATGTTGGAGAATAAGCATACTAAACACTTGATGTTCACCTGGCCTTTGTTAGAATTCAACCACTTGTTCACTTGTGTGATATGAACACGAATACCATAAAACCAAGCTCCTTAACTATTTTGTTCAGTTTTAACCTTAGGAGAAACAACCTAAGAGCTTCAAAATTCAAGGATAGGCTGGTCGCAAAGCATTTCTTCCTCTGTTCTTTCCTTGCCTTGCTCCTTTTTCTCTTTTCTGCGCTTCTGGTCCTCCTCCGTAGAGGCTAGCTCTTGGCTTTTCCTCTCCTTTCGATGCTTATGCTTTTCTGTACTGCCCTGTGCAGGTTCTGTTTCCATCTGTTTTCTTTCTTTAGATGCTCTCATGTTCTTCTATATATATATTTTTTTAAATTTTATTTTAAAGAATAAAAACAAAAACACATAGCAACAACAAAGAAACAGAGTAACATACAATACATATATTACAGAATTTCAAAATGAGTAGCAAATTAACAATGATTGTTATATATACTCTATAATTTATTGAAAGCAAGCGTTAATGTTTAATTATTCATCCAACCCTGCATACCTGTGTCTGTTAATCTGGGCAACAGATTTTACAATATATTTCTGTATTCTTAATTGTTTTTACTTCCTCATCCCTTTCCTTCCCTCTTAACTCTCTTCATTACAGTAAGTTTAATTTCATCTTCTTTAACTTAGATCCTTCCAAAGCAGGACAAAGTGACACAAATGCTTAGTTTCCTGCAGGTAACATAAAGTACAGGCTTGCTGGCCTAGATGCTGTTAAATATCCTGTATTAAGAATAGAGGGCCGGGGAGATGGCTCAGTAGCACAAGGTCTGAGTTCAATCCCCGGTTCTACCAAAAAAAAAAAAAAAAAAAGAATAGAGCCAAAATTTATCAGGATTACTATATAGTTAGTTAATTTATAACCTATGCACTCTAGCTAAAGTAATTTTATTATAATTTTATATTTTGAATGTCAAACTGCTAAGAAATATTATCAGTTTACAGTTTTCCATATGAATCTGTTACATTAAAACATGATTTGTTTAACAGATACCTATCCCAAAATATTTATGACTAAATGACAGTACCCTGAGATACAACTTATTTCATGCCCTAAAGAATTTAGTCTAAATAATATCTGAATGTACTTGTCATACAACTGTATTGTCTTTAAATTTCTTGATGTCCTTTTCCCATATATAACTGAACTTCCTGAGTAGAATCACTATCAATATTTGACCACATTCAGAATTTAAATCTGTGATAAAATGCAGGGGTGACTTGGCAAACATAATTATTTCTTTTAGAGATAAGATGCTAAATTTATGGGAGAAAGAATGGCAGAGTTTATACATTTTATATACCTTTACAGATAATACCATTTAACCTGTGGCAGACATTTAGATACATTGTTCTAGAAATGTAACATTCTTTATCATCAGGTGTATCATCATTAATACGTACTTGGTTCTGTCAGAAATTTTTACTTATTCTGATGTATAAATTTAATAATTTTGTTTGATTAATGGTGAGTGAATATCATGTTCAGTGTAATAGTCTATTAAAGACTTCTATGAAATAATGTAACATATTACTTTGGTATTGAATTGTAGAAAGATGAAACAGATTACAGAAATCTCATGTTCTTCCAAATCCACCTCCTCAAGACTTCTTTTCCTGTTATGCTTGGGCCGCTCCTCCTTTGGTTTTCTTTGCCTTCCTCTGGGTGCCTTCTTTTCTGATGACTGGCTAGATGGACACTAGTCCTGGCTCCCGAGGAGAGGTGCTCGGGACTTACAGTGTCACACTGGCTGAACTGTAATTATATGCTTGCTGGCTGAGGTTCAAGGGCACTAGTTTTTGAGAGACACAGTCTCTACAATACTGACAGTAGCTCAGAGATTCTAGTCTCAGCCTGTTGTTGTGAACTGGGAATTACTGAGGTAACCGGTTTTGTCTCTGTGAAATATTGCATGGTCTTGGGTCAGTCTGGATGGTCCCTGACGGGAGTCTTTGATCAGACATTCTATACCTAGGCTTGGGATCAACTTCTCTGTACCCACAACTTTCCAAATAGTCCTCCCTCATCCTTCTGAAACAAGTCTTTGGCTCTAAGCCTATGGCTTTCTGAACTTTGATCTTCAAGTTCATCTTGAAAAGAGTCATATGACTTGGAATGCTTCATTAGGTTGACAAAAAGGGATTCTCTTTGTCAGAGTGAGGACTGGCTGGAGAGATCTGATCATATTTATCTAGTACTTGCTTCAGTTTTTCAGTATGAGCTACCTGACAGTCAGGTAGTTCATAATGGATAGTTTTTTGCTATTCAAACTGGAGCAGTACTACACAGATGCATTTTAAAAGAAGCACTTGTAAATTCAGTCTTTCTTCATTCAATATAGTATCTTCACTGAGGCAGGGACGAGATGTACAACTACTGTCCCCCTCCCTGCCAATGCCGCCAGCCGAAGGACAGTGTTTGCCAGTATCTTATTGAGAATTTTTGCATCTGTATTTGTTGAAGAAATTGATCTACTTTTTTTTTTTGGTTGTTGTTAAATCCTTGCTTGGCTTTGGTTTGGAATCAGAGTAATGAATTTGGGAATATTTCTTTCTTTTTAATTTTGTTACCCTCCAAGCTTAACACTCTTTTTGTTATTTCATGGCATAACCATAGTGTCAAGCCTCCATTTATTTTTTAGAATATTTCTATTCATGGATTATTCTAATTTTATTAATTTCACTATTATACAATGAGTGCTTAACAGGAAAACAATCACAAAAATAAAAAAAACATTACTTTTTTAATATTTATTGAGTTCTTACAAGAAGCATCAGAATTTTCAACATTGGTTTTTGGTGTACAAGTCTGAAAAATGACAACAGAAATAAATTCCTATATAAAATGCAATGAAAATATCAATAGCACTCTATGAAAAAAGTAATCTTTACTTCAGTTAGCACACCTAAAGTATTTTTCCCACAGACAACATATTCCATACACAAATATCACATACACTGACAGCACATGTATTTAGCTTTTGTGGCCTTTTTGTAAGACATGCTTGACATGTGGCTTGTCTTGCTGTACTTTCAGGAGGTTCTTATTATATTATGCAGTGTATAGTTAACAGGAACAAAAAATATTAATAGAAGTATTAAATTCTTAGTACATACTGCATGTTTAGCATAAACATAGACAGTTTCACATCAGCTCTATATTTGCTTGCAAAACCTAAAAGATAGCATCAAAAATAAATTCCTGTATGAACTACAGTGAAAATACCAATAGCACTCTACAAAAAAGTCTTTACTTCAGTTATTACACATAAATAATAAGATGTGAATGAAAGAAAATATCAACATATAATGACTACTTAGAATAGCAAGCGCAAGGGCCTGAGTTCAGTGCCTGGTTCTGGAAAAAAAAAAAAGAATCCAAGACTCTCACCCTCACCTGTTGGCCTGGATGGGTGTGAACTAGGAGCTAGTGTTTTGGGGCTGGGGATATGGCTCAGTGGAATAAGCACTTCCTTGGCAAGTGCAAGGGTCTGAGTTCAATCCCCGGTTCCACAAAAAAAAAAAAAAAAAAACAAAACAAAAAAACAAAAACAAAACACCAAAAAACAAAAAACAACCTAAGAGATAATATCAGAAGTAAAAACCTATGTGAGCTTCAGTGTAAACACAAAGTCTACCACAGAATCTTCGCTTCAACTGTCACATCTAAGGCAGTCTTCACACAGTAACTACATGTTTCATGCGTAAATCTCACATAAACAGCACATGTGCTTAGCTTTTCTTTCCTATGTGGTAGGCCATTCTTGTTACTTCTCTTCCTGTTCTGTTAGGCGCTTCCTGCTATATTGTACAATGTGCATTTAGCAGGGAAATAAGATACCAGTAAGACATCAGAAATGTAATGAGTGCTTAAAATAGACATCAGCATTTTCTTCTTTTTTTTAAATGGAACTGGGGATTGAACTCAGGACCTTGCACTTGCCAGGGAAGTGCTTCTTCTACTGACCCATCTCCCCGGCCCCTAGCATTTTCATATTAGCTATTTACTTGCTCACAAAACCTAAGTGAGGTTGGGGAGATAGCTCAGTATAATAAGTATCTGCCTGGCAAGCACAGGGTCATGAGTTCAATCCCTGGTACTGCAAAAAAATAAAAATAAAAAATAAGTAAAAGAAACCTAAGCAATAACATCAGAAATATAAACTTACATTAAAAAAAAAAAAAAGGGCTGGGGAGAAAGCTCAGTAGAATAAGCTCTTGCCTAGCAAGCTCAAAGTCCTGAGTTCAATCCCCAGTACTCCAAAACAAACAAAAAACTTACATAAACTACAGTGAAAATAACAAAACTCGACAACAAAAATCTTTCTTCAATTGTCATACCCAAGATAGTCTTCTCATGAAAATTGTATGTTCCATAACAAGTATTGTTTATACTGATAACATGTATATTTTGTTTTCCTGTCTTGTAGAGCACAGTTAACGTCTTTTTTTGGTTTTGTTGTTATAGTAGGTCTATAGGATGCTGTACCTGCCTGTTTCCCTGTTAGTTCAACAGTGTGGTCCACAGTTTTTGTGTGTGTGTAGTTTTCCTCTGCTGTAAATGATCTGTGATGAGTTCTAGTCTAATCCTCTAAGAATATGTCTCCGTGGCATTTTGCATTTGTTACTTTATAAACTGTCGAGGTATACCATACATTTTGAGGATAGAGTAAGCCACATCCTTTGGCCAAAATACTTTGTGTTTTGAGTGATATCGTAGTTTCTGAATAACTCATCAACAGCATCTACTCTGCCTTTGGTTTTGTTGTAGAAAGTTCCCATCTCAGGTTTCCATTTTGTTTATGTTTCCCTATCAGTATTTCCATCAGCAGTACTTGTTTGTTTTTCTTTGCCATATCAGAAACTAATGTAAGTCCTTTTGAAATCCAAAGATTGTACTATACAATGCTCTGTTTTGAAATTGCAACATTTCATTTAGAATTTCTGCTTTGTTTCTGCTTACAGTTCCTGGGCTGGTCAACCTGTGGTCTGTTGGCAAATGTAACATCAGTTGGAAACTGGTGAACCAATTGTCAAATGTCACATTCTGATTAGTTTGGGAAATGGGAAACAGCAAATCACATCATCATTCACAACATTATTCAGTTTATACTGTATAATAAGGACTTGATAAATGAGTTCCTTGATAAATGTCTACATTGAAGGCTTAGTAAGTCTTTGCATCTACAAGGACATAAATTTGTCTGCCATATATTGACCCAGTGCTCTTCCCGTAAGTCTTTTACATTCCTATGACTACCATGAGAAATCCCTGCTAAGAACAGGAGACCTATGAATACTTTCAGTTCAGGTAATGAGGTATAATGAGGTATCATAATAAATATGTTTTTTTTAATATGGCTGTTGGTGCATACAGAACATTTTACTTGAATCTCAGCTTTTATCTTTCACAACATCATGTAGCATTTTGTCTGTCACTTTTTCCAATATTGAATGACTAGTGCCTTATTATATTCTATCTAGTGCCTTTAGTCCCTACCAAGAGCCTCAGCATATTTTTGGACCTAGTTCTATTATTGGATTGTTTTATTTGATTTCAATGTTGTGACTGTTCAAATAGATATTCACATTGCTGTTTTCTTTGTCATCTGAATCAAGGTGGTCTGCATTTTTGGTGCCTGTTTCAGTGGCTTCATTTTTCATTTCACTGTCACAGGAACTTTGGCTCACATGGCCATTATCAAAGTCATCATTGTTATGTACCCACACCACTCTTCTATTATGAAAACATGTCTTTTATAATTATGGATGATCTTCCTCAGCCATATATGAGTAATTTGATGATTCACTTTCGACTTCTTCCCAAACTTGCAAATCTGTTTTTTCATGTGACATTGTACTGAATTGGGCTACTTATACCAGAAAAATCAAGTACTTTTCTGAACAAATCCTGGAGTGGTCTGGGTCTGTTGGAGCCTCTGTGTTGCTTAGGCAAATGGCCACAAATACTGTTCCATGGAGGATAATGTTGCTGTAAATCTGGTTTGACACTTTACATCTTGTCTTTTGTTGTACTGAGTTGGTAAACACAAAGATTGCTTCCTGTTTCCCTCAGAGAAAGGTACTGAAACCACACAGCCAGTATTATGTTAAGGTAAAAATAAGGGTTGTGTATGTGGCATCCTCTGTTACACTTAGAGGATCTAAAAAGCTTGAGGAGTATTATTGGTAGAATATCCCTGAACCAGTGAACCCATCTGGACTTGGGCTTTTCTTAGTTACTGAGCTTATTTTTTATTATTGCTTTTTTTTGTTTTGTGAGATAGTGGCTCATTATGTAGTTCAAGCCATGCTTGAAATCACTAGGTAGCTCAGGTTGGTCTTAAACTCATGCTAAGACTCCTATTTCATCCTCTCAAGTGCTGGGATTACAGGCAGTTGCCACCATGCCTAGCTAGTTTGAAAATTTTCTGCTCTTAATTCAGGTTTTTTTGTGCCATCTGTACTGTCTTCTGATTTTTTTATTTTTATTCCAATTAATTTTAGGTTAGTCTTTGTGGCATAAAAATTGTTGGCTCTATTTTTCAAGTTCTCTTGTTATTTTTAAGGTATCTCTCGTTAATTGGTTACCAACAACAGCCTTCTCCTCTAGTTCTGACACTGGCCTCATATTAGTTACTTCTGCCACCCTCTATTTGGAGCCCTTTTTCATGTTTTGTGTAGCTAATCTTTTTATTAATACCTTATTTTGACTTGCTGATCATTTTGTTTATATGGCCCACTATCTTATTATAGTATGTCTACATTTTATGAATCAGTTCCTGTCCAGGAATTGTTCATAAATTGGATTATTTTATAAGCCCACAAAATAAATCTTATACAATATACTTGTGCAAGTTCACAACTCAAATGTTTGTAAATTGGGGACTTGTATTTCTGTTTTCTGTGAGCTAGTGAAATGACTTACCACTTTTGTTGTCTCCAATATAATTTTGAATAATTGGGGTATGGGGCTTTGCTTTTCGTTTATTCTCCATTGGTACCCTAGTGGATTAGCTTTGGAATGTTGAGAGTTTTTGGAAGCATTTCATTACCTTATCTTCTCATTCTTCTATTATTTTGTTTGTATTGAAGCTTGCAAATAGATTGTAGTATAAAACTTTGTTTCCAGTATGGAAATCTCTCTAAATAGTGTCTGCTTTCCAGGAGGTTCCTTTGGGTGTGGCTGACTACTGGCCTTTGTCTCTGTCCCAGGATCCAACCACCTCTTTACCTGAGATGGGAGGTTGTACCTCCCATATTTGTCTCAGTTTTCCAGGAATGGGCCACAGTATTGTTAATGACTCTAAGGCAAATCATATCTTGGCTCATACACACGGAATATTGCCAATCCTAAGGATCAATAAAGTATCACCCTTACCTAGAAAAGAAACATGTAATTACTATGTGAATACATAGATAAGCCAGATATTGACTTATAGTACATGTCTACTAAATGGAATAATTTTACCTCTACTAACAAGAAAAATGTCATAGCAACTGGGTAAAGTTACTGCTTTCCTAGACCTTCAAAGGTAGACAGGGTGGGAAATTAGAGAATGAAAAATGCAAAATTATAAAATTTAATGGAATATGAGGAGCAAAAATTTAGGTGGGGAATCCTATGTAGGTATAAAAGGAAAATTAATAATGATAGGAAATTGTCACAGGAAAGAACAAAGAATAAAATGAAGGGGAAAAAGATGATTTGCAAAAACAAATAAAAGGTAAGGATGAAAATGTTGAAAAGGAGAAAGAGAAAAGGAACTTATAAAGGTGGGAAACAAGAGGAGGAAGAAAGTCCCATACAGAAAAATAATATAAAATAGAAAAATCAGAAAAAAATTGAATCGGACTGGGGAGATGACTCAGTGGAATAAGTGCTTCCCTGGCAAGCACAAGGGCCTGAGTTCAATCCCCGGTTCCGCAAAAAAAAAAAAAAAAAAAAAAAAAAGATTGAATCTAAGACAAAATTCTTTTTTTTTTTTTGTACTAGGAATCGAACTGAGGACCATGCACTTGCCAGAAAGGCACTTTGCCACTGGGCTCTCTCCTGGACCTTCTAGTGTTATTGAATGAGTGACTTCATTACAAGATCTGTAGTCCTAGGATCCAACTAGTCATGATTTTTTGTGCCTTGTTTTAAGGCCTTTGAGATTTTTGAGGTGCCCTCCTTGACCCTCTGTTTCCTCCATTCTGTGGTTTCCATCCATGCAAGGCATATCCTTTCTGTTATTGGTAAATGGGCAACACACTCAGCCCTTTAATCTTTGCTAGGTGTGGGCTGCAGGGTAGGGGTTTGAGTGAGCTGTTGGACTAAATGTCTGCATTCATGGGTCTGGTTATACTATTCTCTCCCTGAGCCTTATTCTTATCCAGGATCTGGTCCTTTGGTTAGTCCTTCCTTGTACTGCCCTGTGCTGTGTGGAAACAAAATCTGGAGCTAGCTTGGAGCGTTCATGTAGCTATGCGCTTGCCTTGGGGGATGCTGCATTTCCTATGAGGTTGTTTGCTCCTGTGGGAGGCAGCCCACCACTTTTCTAGAGTAGGTCTATTTGTTCATGTAAGGGTAGGGTACTCTTCTTCATGGGATAGGTCTGCTTACTCCCAAGGAGGAGGAAGTGCCATTCTTCCCAGAACTTCAAATTGTCTGGAAAAAATTTCCCTTCTCCTTCTCTTCCTCTACCTCTACCTCTCCTCCAATTTTTTAAAAATTTTAAACAGGGTCTTGCTGAGTTTAAATTGGCCAGGCTAGGCATGAACTTTTTTTAATTTTATTTTATTTTATTTTATTTTTTGGCAGAACCAGGGATTGAACTCAGGCCCTTGTGCTTGCCAGGGAAGCGCTTATTCCACTGAGCCATCTCCCCGGCCCCAGGCATGAACTTTTGATCCCCCCACTGTAGCCTCTAGATTGCTGGGATTACAGGCATACATCATGGCGCTTGACTTCTTTTGTCCTTTTGAAAGGTACAAAATGAGACCTAGTTAGAAAATAATCTGCTTTGAAAACTAGAGATAAAAAATTCCAGTCCCAGTAAGCTTGGTCTTGCTTTACCTTCCTTACAGAATAGCCACTGAACAAGAGAATAGTAATCATTTTCCTGCTATGTCTTATTTTTAGGGAAATACAGTATCTATTTCTGTAGTGTTACAAGCCACAGATTGGTGGAGAGAAAATTTTGTAGGAAAGAAGTCCATATTTACAGAAGGTATATATTTGAGGTGAGATGTTGTGGAGGGATGGTAGCTATTGAGAATCTCTTGAAGAAAAGTACTTACTTTTTATAAGCTGTCATGGCCTTCAGAAGCACTTAAAAATTTGTGTTATTTGAACTGTGTGTGCAGGTACACATCCCTGTGATTCCAGTAATTCAGAAGGCTGAGACAGGATGATTTTTTTGGTTGCTTTTATGTATTTTAGGGAAGGGTCTACAGGGTGTTCTGGATCTCACTACTAGATCAGACTCGTAGTGATTCTCCTGTTTACAGCCTCCCAAGAGCTGGGATTACAAGTGCATGCCACCATGCCTAGTCTTAGTCACCCTCTGAGGGTGCCCCAGGGGCGGGGCCAGGATGGCTGCTTGCAGGTGCTTTAATATACTGAGCTATTTGGCTGGCCCATGACAGGAGGATTGAAAGTTCACGTCCATGGGGCTGGGGAGATGGCTCAGTGGAATAAGCGCTTCCCTGGCAAGCACAAGGGACTGAGTTCAACCCCCGGTTCCGCCAAAAAAAAAAAGTTCATATCCAGGTTAGTCAGCTTTTTGAGACAGTCTCAAAATAGAGCTTTTTTAAAAAAGGGCACTAGAGGGGGCTGGAGAGATAGCTTAGTGGAATAAATGCTTACTTGGCAAGCTCAAGGTCCTAAGCTCAATCTGCTACCACCAAAAAAAAAAAAACAAAAAACTAAAGGGTACTAGATGTAACTCAATGGTAGAGCATTGTATAGCATGTATGAGACCTTGTGTTCATTGCCCAGTTTACCTCTACCCTCCTTTTGCTTTATTTGAACCTTACATAACAAAGATTCTAACGGTCTTATTCATTTTTCAACCAGCAGAAGTTAACTTTTGAAAATTTGCCTAGGACTTTAAAGCTCAGGATTGATCTTGTGTTCTTGAAGATACTTTAGCTCTCTTAACTGCTTTTCTGAGAATATCACAGGAAGTGGTACTACTTTGGTTGGAAAGTATTAGTAGGATTTTTAAAAATGTATTAATTTATCTATGTGCTTTTAGAATCTGTGCTCTCAAAGTTGTAGCCAAATTGTTTACATATCTAAAAGAATTCTTTGTGTGATGAGTTTTGTTATGTCCGTTTGAGTTCAACAGTAACAATATCATTTGTACCATTATCTAAGATATAAATCATGTATTCATTTAGAACTCTTGCAAATGAATGACTCACAGTTTTAAGATCTCATATGGTAAAAATCAAAATAACTGTTGAACTAACATTTTTATTCCATTGACCCAGTTGAAGTCAACTCCTAAAATCCACATTTTAAAATAGAATGATCTGGCTTGGAAATTCTCTGTTTCTGTTGTTTCAGTATTTGTGGCTTTGACTTTTGCCAGGAATTGATTCATCACATGTTTTAATGACAATTTAAACCAGTATTTCTCTGGGGTTTCTTCAAAGATTCTTCAGGTCTTGAGCAAGTTGAGTTTATCCTATTGTTTCTGTTACAGATTTCACTTGATTCCTCACAAAAAGAAGCTTGAATAACAGTGACTTAAGGAAACTAGAGTTTTCTATTTTACTATGTTAGTAAAAATTGAGAAGGAGGAAGTACTGGACTGATGTTATGGGTCAGAAATTCCTTTGGGGATCTAGGCTTCTTGTGTCTTTCTGTTCTGTCACTTTTGTGTATAGGTTTTATCCTACTATAAACATTGCTAGTTATAAAATAACTTGTAAAGACAGGGGAAGAAAAGGGTACTGTAGACAAGAAAAAACAGGTACAAAAGCTTCTTGTCATAATTATAGCTGTCACAGTCTGACATGTAGCATTGCCCATGTCAATAGTTGTGTTAGTATTTGATGAATTGTGCTGTACCCAAAACATAATAAATACACAAAACCCTATTTTTCGTATCAGAAAAAGTGTCACATTTTAAATAGCACTTTAATTTGTCATCTGGAAATTTTGCTTTTCTTCTAGGTTCTCATTAAACCCAAACCAGTGACATTTCAGGCCACAGTTGTTAGTGAACAGACAAGACAGCTGGTAACAGAAACATTACAGCAAGCATCCAGGGTAGCAGAGGCTGGTAATGCATCTATTCAGGATGGAAAAGAAGAACCACAGAGTTACACAGATAGTAGTTCTTCTTCTACAGAGTCCTCCCAGAGTTCCCAAGGTAAGATTGGTTTTACTTCTGATTTATATCAGTATTTCCTGAGAATAGTTGTTTACTAGTTCTTATAGAAGTTACTTTTAGGAACTTACACCCAAACTTGTACACTTTGGTGTGTTGGTTCTTTTTTTTCTTTATGTTTAATCAATAAGCTGAAATTTTAGTTTTGGTAAAGCTTTCCATTCTTTCCTATATGGCCTATGTTCATCAAAACCTCAGATGATGGTTTTGTCAAGAGGGTAATGTTATTTGGTTAGAAGTGTGACTCACATGGTAATCTTTCTGTTTGGTTTGGTAAGTAGGGGAAGAAGCAGGGAAGAAGGTCAATATCCCTTCTGAAATGATTGTTGCTGAACCTTGAGGAGTAATCAGGGTGGGCAGAGGTGAGCTATAAGTGCGTTCTAAGTAGGATAACTATATATTCTACTCCAATAGGCTAAGTCCTAGTTTATGTCTGTCATTTGGCATAATTATTAATAACATTCCCTTTTACTTTGAAAAACATTTCAGATGGCAGTTCTGTGGTTATACTAATTATAAGGAGGGAATTTGAAACTGACGCCTTTGTTCTCAGTGCTATTATAATTATGTTATTTTTCTAGGAAATCTGAAACTGTTGTAAGTTTGAGACTTTCCACAAGTTTGGTACTCATGTCATTCAGTTATGTATATTGCCTCTGGTACATATCATTAGTATTTCTTATTTAAAATGCTTGGGATCAGAAATGTTTGGAATTTTTCAGATTTGGGCATATTTGCATATGTATAATGAGATCTTAGAGATGAAACCCAACTCAAAAGCTAAAATTCATGTTCCATGTATAACTTACATACCTAGCCAAGGATAATTTTATACACTTCATTTACCTTCATTTTGACTCTAATCTGTCGCATGAAGAGTTAGATGTTGAGTTTTCCACTGGTGGTGTCATGGCAGTACTCAACAATTTCAAAGTCAACCAATTATAAATACTGGAGGGGCTGTGGGGGAAAAGGCACCCTTCTCCACTGTAGCGAGTGTAGACTGGTATAACCACTGTAGAAATCAATGTGGTCATTCCTCAAAAAACTAGAATTACAGATCTCATTTGATTCAGCTATTCTTCTGGGTATTTTTTCAAAAGAATTAAAAACATCATATTACAATATATGTGCACCATGTTTATAGAAGTGCAGTTTGTTACAGCTAAATCTTGTAAACAACCCAGATGCCCATCAACTGAGGAATGGATGAAAATGTTATTTTTACACAGTTTACGGTTACTCAGTTATAAAGAAAGATAAACTTGAGACTTTTATAGGTAAATGGATGCAACCAGAGACCATACTTACTCATAAGTGAAATAAATCAGACCCACATGTGTAAACATCATACTGTCTTGCTAGTCTAAGAACCTGAAAGAGTAAATAAAATCTAAAATGTACAATAGATACTGTGAAAGGAAAAGAATCTGTTCAAAGGGAAAGAACAATTGAGATGAGGAAAAGGACAAAAGAAAAAAGGAAGGGAAAAAGACATATTTATGTATATGTACAGTATAGCTTAGATAATTGAACTGGTGATTTCTGCTATCTATTGAAAGGAGTAGCTTATGCTTAAATTTTTTGCTTTTTAATTTCTTGCAGCTTTTTTTTTTTTTTTTAACCAGCTTTGCATGCTTATATCTGGTCATCCAAACAACTAATTTGAAGACCATATTATGCAATATAACAACCATTGTTAAATTCCTATTATTTTGTTTAATAAAGTTCTATATCTAATTTCTTTTACTATTTTTTGATTTCTTTAAAAAATAAAAAAATCTATAAACTTAATATTATTATCTAATTTATAGTCCATGTTCAAATATTACTTGCCCAGGAGTGTTCTTTACAGCTTTTCTTCTTGGCCATGTTCTGGTTCAGGACCATGTATTACATTTAGCTACATGTAATTGTCATCTTCCTTATTCTTGTTTAATCTAGTCTTATTTATTTATTTATTTATTTATTACCAGGGATCGAGCTCAGGACCTTCTGCTTGCCAGGCAGGGGCTTATACTGCTGAGCTATTCCTGATCTCAGTTTTATTTCTTGATCTTAAAATTTTTGAAGAGTGTAAGTGAGTTTGTAGGATATTTTTCAGTTGGGTTTGTCTAATGTTTTCTCATGATTAGATTCATTAGGAAATCTATAGGTGAATGTTATGTCCTCAGTTTTATCAGGAGACACATGATGACAGTTTTATCACAGTATAGATATTAACATGGATCACTTGATTAAGATGATATGTTCCAGTTTTCTCCATTATGAAGTTAACAAAGTTCTTAAGATTAATAGTAATTTGTACCTTGAGACTGGATAAGTATTATATTCCTTATCAAGTACTTATGCACTTAGCTTTATTACCAGCTTTATCCACTAGTTTTATTTTTTAATTTTTTTTACACTTAAAAAGTTATTTATTGTAACAAACATTCATGCATACTTAAGAATAAATCCAATGATTTTACCAACAAGAAATTTGGAAGTTGGTAGAAGAGAAAGGTTAAAAAGGAACAGAATTTCTTGGGCAGCTCAAGGAATATAATAGAGATATTGATTATGTTTACTTATGAATAAAAATACTGCTATTTTTTCTATAAATCGGTCATTTTAATTACTCCCAAAAATAACAAAATAATCGTGTCAGTCCCTCAGAGCACGTACCACAATAATACAGCTCCAGACCTATTTTTCTCATAGGATTTAACTAAAAGAAAAAGATAGATGAACATAGCATAGTAAAGTAAAATGGCAAGAAAGGTAATTTTTATTTGTTTATTTAATTAATTTATTTTTTTCTGGGGTGATGGGAGTGTACCCAAATTCCATTCCTTTTTCTTTTTTTTCTTTTTGGAATGCCAGTGCTGTTTTATTTATTTTTTTAAACAGTGGTTAATATATATATTTTTTCCCATAATTTTATTGAGAGATAAATAGCAATGGGACAGTTTCAAATCAAATTGGTAGGACAGTTTCAATAATCAACACGTTGCATACACTCTTCCTAGTGGTTATTTGCTGTACAAGATGCAGACATGATATCCTATTTACAAATACTATTAGAACAAATCCCTCTATTCATTAAGAAAATGTAACTATATATCTGTCCTAACCATTTTGAACACACAGATACAAAATGGACATTCGTCTGTATCCTCTTTTTTGTTTAGTTCCGTCATTTGATTATTATAGGTGTGTTAACTCAGCAAAATATTCTAAAAGAGTCCAGTAGTCCATAATAGTATTGGTTCTTCCACTTGGCTGGCAGTGTCAGAAATTGTTGACCTGAGTCCCCTACAGCTCAACATAGCAGCATGGCTTTACTTCTTTTTTTTTTTTAATGGCTTTACTTCTTATACTTCTTTTTTATACTTTTCTGCTGGATGGTTAAGACCAAGATAAAGCAAGACCTATGCAACAAGAGTTGTAGCTTTTAGGTCTGATAAGGTCAGTGAAATCCCCTCAGGATTTATCCTGAGATCCTGTACCTCAGATTGTAGAACCATTGTCAGTGTCAGCCATGTGGATGAGTCATGGCCATTGCTTGGCCAATGTGCTCTCTGTGAAAGCCTGAGAGAATGTTTTCTCTCCATGTGTATCCACTAGTTTTAACCACTTACCATTCCAATTATTTAAATACAGGATGACAAAAAAATTGCATATTATTTTGTTAATTTTTAATAAGATAACAAAAAATCTAAAAGTCACAATTTTATTAAATTTATTCAGCGTGAGAATCAACTGGTTGAAATGACACCTGCCAGAGTGATGCTTGGGAAAGGCAGTACATAAGCTAGTATGGTATCTGAGTGATACTTAGGTGATCTGTGAAGTAGTTAATATCCACACATGATTTTCTGAAGTTAATTATTCTTTGGCCATTCAGTAATTGGTATCTACTCAAAGGAAGACTCAACATTATTTTGTCTTCAGAAATTTTTTGTTGGCTGGTGAGATAGCTCAGTGGCATAAGTGCTTGCCTTGTAAAGGCAAGATCCTGAGTTTGATCCCTGGTACCAAAAAAGAAAAAAAAAAGAAATTTTTGTGGAAACTTTTCCTTTGTAAGTTCTTAAATGAGGATGTTTCATGCTAAGAAAATACCTTGATGCAACCAACTCATTGTTTTTGAACTCCTTTACTATGTCCGTTAACAAAGAGGAAAAGTTTAGACCTCGTGTTTTATTCCTAACCTTTCTTTTCATAGACTAGAGCAGAGGCTTTTATCATCATCCTAACATGAGATTCCCCTTGCTTACCTTGGGGAGGGTTTGTGACTCATTCTGCGTTATCCTTACAATATTGTTGTTTACTACCAGTTACATATATATTTTTTAAATCAGGACTCAAACTTATGACCTTGCGCTTGCCAGGCAAGTGTTGTGCCACTGAGCTATCTGCCCAGCCTCACTTCCAGTTATATTAATGTTGACCCTTTTGTACTTTTTGATTGTTTATTATAATTGTTTTTTTTTTTCATTAAGCTATTTGGTTATCTTTAAGAATTCTTTTTTGAAGAGTAGGAAAATTTATTGGGGAATAAAAATGAGTAGTAGTATCTCCTGAGAGAAAGGAATGGTCCAAAATGGGCTGCCCTAGGCTGTTTGCTTTTTTAGGGCAATTATATTCATCTCTGTATATTAGTGGTTAGCACAGAGATCAAGTAGCAGCAAGTAGGTACTCAGTAAAAGTTTACACAAACAATTGAGGAGCAATCGTAGAAACTATGGCATAGTGTTATAATTTGTGTCTAGATGTCCTCCCAAAGCCTCATGCAGCCATAGGATAGGCTTCTAGAGTTTTTGATTGATTCATGGTCCAATGCTGGGATTATGGGTGTGAGTGCTATCCACACTCTACAATGGATAGCCTGCATACAATATGAGGGAGAGAAAGAGGCTTGCTCCCTGCTTCTCCTCCTCCCTTTTCACTCTTGATTTTGCTGTATTCTGCCACTGATAAACTGTTGCCCTCTGCCGTGTCCCACTCTGCCTTGGATCCAGCTGAGTGTGGACTGAAATCTCCACAAACTGTGAACTAGATAAACCTTTCCTTCCTTAATTTTGGGCCTCAGGTATTTTGTCCTTGCAACAAGAGAAAAGTAGCCAAGACACATAGGGTTAAGACATTAATGAAGGGGCTATCATTCCTGTGTCTCACTGCTGGGTTACTTGAGCTACCAGTGGTACTTGTATGACTGTTGCATGGGTTGTTTGTACCACTGGTGGTACAAATGGATCTAATCACTTTTATTGATATTTTTACTAATAAAATTAATAAAAAGCTATCAATTTGGATAGTAATTCACATTTTTTCTGTCCTGGAATTCTTTACTAATCTTGGCGGGCCTTTTAAGTAGAATAGTTTTGGACTATTAAAGATTTCTTCATTTATATTCAGTCTTTTTTTCTTATTTATTTATTTTTTATTGAGAAATAAATATGAGACAGTTTCACAGCTGATTAATAGGACAGTTTTGATAATTAATACACTGTACATTGTTATCTTCTTAGTGGTTATACATAGTCCAAGAAGCAGATAGGATATTCTGTCCAAACACTGTTAGTACACCTCTTTCTTCTCATTGAATTAAGCGAAAGTAGCTGTAAATTTATTTTTTTTCCCATAATTCTATTGACAAACATAGCAATGAGACAGTTTCAAATCAAATTGGTAGGACAGTTTCAATAATTAACACATTGCATACATTCCTCCCAGTGGTTATCTTCAGTCTTATTTCTAAAAGGCTTTAAGATTTTATTAAGTAAAGTAGAAGAGAACAAGGAGACAAAATCAAGGATAGGAATCTAAAATGGGATGGCATATAAGGCGAATACAGAGATGTGTTTTATAAAGTGGGCATGGTGCCCCATGCCTGCAATCCCAGCTCTCAGGAGGCTGAGGCTAGAAGATTGCTTTGAGTTTGAGGATAACCTGTGCTACCTCGTTTAAGTACAGGCCCCGAAAACCCATCTCAAAAATTAGTCAATAAAAATGCATGATATAAAACATTGCTGTATCACAACTCAAGTTTTTAGGATTTTTCCTGAAGATTGATGATCTTGATAGGTCAGAGTAGAGGTGGGAATAAATCCAGATTAAGAAAAACACACTACTTGTAGAACTTTTTAGAGCTATGGTGTGCTCATTTGTATTGTGAAAAAAGAAGAGTCAAATGTATAATATAAAATGTTCTCCACGTCTTTTAACCATGGAACCCATCTTTTGGAGAACATCTTGAAAAACAGGTTCTGTAGAACATTTTAGGTGATGCTCTCTGGGCAATTAGATAATGTGAGGGCCTTGAGAGCGAAGGCATATAGCATTCCTTAGAAGGAATATAAACATCCTAGGTCTAGTTTAGAAGTGGTAAAAGTGTGTAAGACATCCTGGAATCATATGTGAAGAATGATTGGGGAAACAAAATGTCTATCACAGAGATGTGAAGGTAGGTTGGCCTGGAGGAGATCTGGGATCTGCTAGTTCATTCTCTCTCTCTCTCTCTCTCTCTCTCTCTCTCTCTCTCTCTCTCTCTCTCTCTCTCTCTCTCTCTCTCTCTCTCTCTCTTTCTCTCTTTCTTTCTGTTTCTCTCTCTTTCTCTCTCTTTCTCTTTCGTGGTTTTTGGGAATCAAACTCAGGACCTCACCCATGCTAGGCAGGTGCTGCACCAGAGTTACTTTCCTGGTCCCTATTGTTAGGTCTTTTGAGGACTGTGGTATGGAAGAGGGAAAATAATTTGTCTTTGTGGATATGTGGACAGACAGTAGAACCATTGGGTAAAATTGACAGATCTGTTTCTACTACAATAAAAGAAAACTTTCAAATTGTTGTAGTTGTGTAAAGTGAAACAGTACTGTTCTAGAAAGTAGTGAGTTCTTTGGTATTAGAATTTCCAGGCAAGTGGTGATATCGTGAAGAGTTTAGTATAGAGCAGTGATTGCATTAAATAAAATTAAGGTTTCTTCTAAGAGATGTTAAGATTATATGAAGTGTGATAAGGGAAAATACCTGAGGGGTAGCAAGACACCATCTTGTAAGAGATATGAAGAAGTCTAGATAGATGCATGCTGTATAAGCAGATAGTACTGGTAATAAGGTCAGGCTCCTGCTGTTTTAGACGTTGTACTCTGAATCACAGCATCAGACTTGATAGGCAGTAGATATTGAGGTCTACACATAAGCCAAAAGTAGAGGAGAAAATCAGTCAAGGAATGGTTTTCATGTAGATTAGTAGTCTCATTTTGTGTCATAGCTGTTGCAATCGTATACTTTGTGATAGTTGTTCTGAGTATGAACAAAAGAGCACCATCTCCTAATCCCTAGGGGGTGATGTTATTTTTGCATCACTGGAGCTCCTTGGGTGACGTTATTTGTAATAGGGAAAATAAGACTTTTAACATGTTTTGTTGTTACTGTACATAAAAATGCACTTACCTACTCAAATGCACACCTATTTATGTAAGTTAGCACATTGAATTGTATTTTGTGTTTTACATGTTCATCTCTCGCACCAGACTATGTACTGCTTGAACATCCTCTGATTCTGTAAGCTTCTTTATATCTTCAGTGCTAAATATAGAGTCTGACACCTATACGTGTAGTTTGTGAAATTAATTGAAAAAGTAAATTCATAATTATGCCCCAGGGGGCTTACAGTTTTCTTGGGGAAATAAAACAGTAAGTTTACAATAAATACAAAGATAAAACAACAACAACACCCAATTGTTTTATTTATTTATTTTTTTTTCACATCAGACAAGTGATATGCCCATGTTGTAATAAGGTTTGAGGGAGGCACATCTAATGAGTATGGCATGAATACCCAGTCATTATGCTCATGAACCGAAGGATCGTGTTTTTATTTTAAAGAGAAACTTTGTTTATAGGGTGTTTTGTTTGTTTTTTTTTTTTAAATTAATGTGAAACAGATTCCCAGCCTGTAGTTCATGTAATTGCTTCCCGGCGTCAGGATTGGTCAGAACATGAGATTGCAATGGAAACTAGCCCCACCATAATATATCAAGATGTATCCAGTGAATCACAATCAGCTACTTCAACAATCAAAGCTCTGTTAGAACTCCAACAGACAACAGGTATGAATTCACATGCTCAGTTGAATGAAACATATTTTCTCTAAAGATGGTTTATGCTAAAATATTGCCACTGTTTTATATGTTTTTGTTATTATTTGAGCACATTTTTCCCTCCGGTCTTGTCTGTAATCATTGGTGTATTCTGTTTTCTTGTTCTTTAAGATGTGCATAGAAGTACTGAAGCACACATGGATGAAAGTCTTTAGAATGGACAAGTTGGCAGAGCTGTCTTTTTTGTCTCCTGCTTACAATGGATAGCACTCTGATCCCTGAAAGGCGTAGATCTGTCACTTCTCAGCATAAAGATGGATGGCATGAAATAGCCAGTTGTAGAAGAATTTAATAATAGCAGGAGGCAAATTGAAGGACTCCTCACATCTTTAATATTGATAGAACAATAAAAATACCATTAGTAGCTATTGTTAAAATTCTGTTTTCATTTTATTTTCAGATTTCTTTGTATAAGTTATCCACTTGAACAGCCATGCAAAGCTATAGTTACATAACAAGGTCCCATCAGGATATCTGGTTACTAAATATCTTTTCTAAAATCAGAAAGCCCAATATAAATAATACTGAGTTTTTTTATAATAGCAGGTCAAAGATTATAGTATTTAAGGGATTGTAGTGATGATTTTATCCAGTCCTCTCATTTTATGAATAAGCAAGCTGAAATCCAGAGCAGTTACCTAGTTGGTTAGTGGCAGAACAAAGTCCCACAACTTTTTTTTTTGTTTTTAAACACAGAAGAGATGATTTATTGTACACACTTTATACACAGTCAAAAGCGAGAACAGTAGTAGTCCAGAATGCCACAGGTCTGGGGCAAAAAAAACAGGAGACTGCTTAGTTGGAACCAAGTGGATCTCTTTTTGAGGTGGTATTGGCGATCAGATGGCAATGAAGTTCTAATCCAGCTTGCAGTCCAAAACTTGCACAAGCGTTGTCATCCTCCAGCATTCTTTCTGTTCTTTTGTGCTCCATGGGTGTATGAGCTATTTTACTTAGACCTCTGTCTCATCTTTCTTCTTTTACGCTTTAGCCTGCACATTCGCTTCTTCCTCCACTTGGCTCTCATGGCACAGAGGTTCCTAAGAAGATGGCGTTAAAGTTGAGAGTAGTCCCATAACTTTTGATCTCTAGTTCACTGTTCTGTTTGTGGAGAGACTTGTATTCATTTTATTTTGCTTTGCTCGCTCTGTTTAGAATGATGGTTTTGATTTGATCTTTCCATGGACTTAATCACTACTGGTTTTTTTTTTTTTTTTTTGGTAACTTTCACTCTAGTACTACCTTAAAAATACTACCATTTTATATATGTCTTTGGTTAGTCCTTCTGTCAGTGTTATTTTTGAACTTGGACATTTTGTCACCTGCTTTTCTTTATAGAAGATAGGAACTTGGAATGAAGAGACTTGTAGAAAAAGAGATAAAATAAAAAGTGAATCCATACACAGAAACCATTCCTGATTCCAAAGTGTCCTGTCACATGTTTATGTACCAACAGAGAGCCCAGTTTTTATTAACAGTGAAAATTTTTATTCTATAATAGTCATTGAAAAAAATAGACCTTGTAATGTTGGTGTGGGAGATACCTTAAATTTTAGTAGATCAAAATAAGGTCATTGAATTGTGTTTTGGGGGACAGATGTGCCCTAGAACAAACCATCCTTTTATTTTAGGTTGGTGAATTCTGGGTTACCAGGAAGTTACCTCAAGGGGTAAAGGGAATAACCTAAGGGTAATTTATATGAGGGAAACAACCTCTGATTTGACCTAGTGATGATTGGGGTGGGAGTAGGGGGACAATTTGATTACATTATGAGTCTTTAATAGACTGCTGGGTATGGTTATGCAAGTTGTACCATTTATAGGCGTATGTATCAGTCTGCTGTTTTCATTGTCTCCCTAGGCTCTGCCGGTGTGGCATCCAGAGGTCTGGTTCTTTATTCCCATGGACAGTGCAAATTTTAGTAGTTATTTATGATAAAAGTTAACTTTTTTCCTCCTGACTTTTTCATGCAGTAAAAGAAAAGTTGGAATCTAAACCAAGACAACCTACTATTGACTTGAGTCAAATGGCAGTGCCTATTCAGATGACCCAGGAAAAGAGACATTCTCCTGAGAGTCCATCAATTGCTGTGGTAGAATCAGAACTAGTGGCTGAATATATCACTACTGGTAAGTGTTCTCTTAAATGTAATACTAAGGGAGGGAATGCACCTGTCTGAACTTTGTGGAATGGTCATTTGGGGAAGAATGTATTCTTTGTGTTTCTAGCTCTTTTTCCTTTGTTTTCAGAGCAAACTCACGTCTTCCTTAAATTTTACCTTGTCTTTATGAAAAAAAAATCAGTAGAATGTTTATACGTATGAATGTTTTAGTTTTGGGAGAGGTAAGTGAAGAGAGAAAGAAAAGGAAAAAAGAAGAAGAAAAAAAAAAAAAAGAAAAAGAAGAAAGAAAACCTTAAATCCCTGTAACTACTTTGGAGTTCTTATAGAAAGCTGATTAGATACTTATTTAAAATATGGTCTGGCAGTAAAACACTAATGAGATTTTGGAATGGCATAAGTGGAAAACTCATATAGGAAGGATAATATATTCTTGTTTTGGACACTTTATTATCTTGAGATTTGAAATAGTTTTAAAAATGGTAATATAAGTAATTAAGAGTTTAGGAAAGATAACTTTTGAAGCACTATGTAGAGAATTAGTAAGTTTCCTTTTTTTTTTTTTTTTTTTTTTTGTAGGACAGTTTTTTCCCCCCCATAATTTTATTGATAAATAGCAATGAGACAGTTTCACATCAAATTGGTAGGACAGTTTCAATAATTCACACATTGCATACATTCTTCCTAGTGGTTAATTAGTAAGTTTTCTTAAGAAGTAATTAAAGGAAAGTTACAAATATTTGAATACTGTAAATACTATAGAAAAAAGAAATTCATTGGCATCATTTTAGGAGATATTATTAAAACTAATGAGTTAGTATTGTCCTAAATGAGTTAGTATTGTCCTAAAAGGAGGAAAATCTAGTTAAAATCATGAAAAGTCATCTAGAATTTTACTTTAGAGATACTTAGAAAGCTAATTACAGCAAAGATCAGTATGTTGGGGGGAGATATGTGAGCTTATATGTTGAGCTTATTATTATAGGATAGACGATTATCAAGTGATAAATAGGTTAATAGATCTATGATTTCTTCCTTATCCTTTTCAGAACGCACTGATGAGGGGACAGAGGTTGCTTTTCCCCTTCTAGGTAAGTGGTATGCATCCATTTGAAGTATAATTGAAGGTAAAAGATGATTGTTTTGGGGGGAAGCAGTTAAATGGATGTGCTCCACTCTGATCTGATAGAGGAAAGGTAAGCTCCACTTAATGAAAGTGGGATGCTTTATCAGCATTAGCAGTTTGACTCTGTGGGGGAAAAAGATGTTTAAAGAAATAAATGGCTTTTGATGGTATTTGCATAGCTTGGTCTTTCTGTTCACTTTGTGATCGTCTTTCATTGTGTCTATGCATCATACATGCAGCCATGTTGAGCTTAAAGCCAATTGCTCTGGTTTCTTGTATCATTCCATAGTGGATATTTCCTTAGACTTTCTTTTTTCTTTTCTTTTCTTTTTTTTTTTTTTTAATTTTTTATTTAATTTATTTTTTTTGGTGGAACCTGGGATTGAACTCAGGCCGTTGCACTTGCCAGGCAAACACTTATTCTACTGAGCCATCTCCCTGGCCCCATTCCTTAGACTTTCATAAAGTTTAGTTTCTTAAACTCAGGAGTCTTTCTGTGAAGAAATTTATAGTATGTTGAAGAAGAATCATTTTTATGTAATGTTAGTTGATCTATTGAATTCAGCTTTTCTATGTTTAAGAAGTATAATAGTTATGAGGATTTGTATGGGCAGCAAAAATCTTGGAATAGTCTGATAATTTCATCAGAAATTTATCAGGTGTCATTCATTTTTTAATGATGCTTCCATTAAAAACTTTATTGATGTTTTTGCTTGATATTATTGGGCCAGCCAGAATTAATTAATAATTTTAAGCCAGGTGTGGTGGTGCTTACCTATAATCCCAGCAGTCTAGAGGCTGAAGCAGGAGGGTTGCCACAAGTTTGAGGCCAGCCTGAACTACATAGTGAGCTCAGCAGATTAAAGACCTGCTTAGGCAGACGCAGGGGTGGGGGTTTGATCCCTGGCCTGCTGGCCCTGCCCCTCGGGTGCACTGAGATAGTGATTGAGACAGTGCATGGTGGCACGTGCCTATAATCCCAGCACTTGGGAAGCTGAAAACAGGAGGATCGTTATGTGTCTGATCTGTGTAGTAAGACCCTGTAGACCCTGTACTAAATACATTAAAAATATATATATAATCATAATTTGTTTTTTCTCCTATTCAGTAATATTGTAAATTATTTCAGTAGTTGTTTTTGACATAAACCTTACTTTTTTCATTTCACTTGTGCACATATAGAATATTTTATTAATTTTAAGCCAGGTGTGGTGGCGCTTACCTATAATCCCAGCAGTCTAGAAGCTGAAACAGAAGGGTTGCCACAAGTTTGAGGCCAGCCTGAACTATATAGTGAGCTCAAGAGGAGCCTGAACTACACAGCGAGATTGTCTCCAAAAACTAATGAAAAAAATTTTAAATGTTAAACATACTGTAAAATACAGTAAGGAACTAACAGAAATTTACAAAAGTATTGTGATGCTGCCTATAATCTTGTATCACATGTCATTTATAGTAAGAGAAACACTGTATTTGTGAATATAGATTAAAAAGTATCATAAATATTTACATTTCAGTGGATAATTTTAAAGGTCTGTCTTGATAATACATAAAATAGCACTTTTATATTTCTATAGTGTTCTGGACACCTCTTTTTTTTTTCTAAGCATAGAACTCATACTACTTAATATTTTAGATCAGAGTATTTGACTGTTAGAACCATAGGTTACTGAGAGTTTTGATAACTTCAAGTTTTTTAGCTAATATGCAGATTTATTTTATTTGTTCCTAATTCAAAGGGTTGACTTTCCAGTAACTGTAAGTATTTTTAAAGTTTTATAAATTTGGAAGTGACAATTGTTTATAAAGTTTAAAAGTTGAAATTCAGGGGTTTGTGGGTTAATGCAGTTGTAAGTGCCTGCACAGGCAAACTCAGTCAGGTGCAGGGGACCTCGGTTTGATCCCCAGCTCCAGATGCCTTACGTGACCCACGATTGAGGCAGCCTGAGCCAGCCCCCCCAAAAAAATCCTCAACTTTTGGGGGGCCTGCTGGTTAGCTCAGTTGCACCTGCTTATGCAAATGCAGTCAGGCCCAGGAAACCGAGGTTCGATCCCCAGCTCCACATGCCTTACCAGCCAGACCCACCCTTAAGGCAGCCTGAGCCAGCCAAAAAAAAAAAAAAAAAAAACAAAACAGGTTGAAATTAAAGTTGGTAAAAATAATAGATTGATGCCTAGATGTAGTTTTGGTTATTCCATGGGATCTTTGTAGCAAGAGAATAAGCAATGAAGTGGTTTCCTTCACTATACTCTTTTTTTTTTTTTTTTTTTTTTTTGATGGAGGGGGAATACTGGGAATTGAACTAAGGACCTTGTGCTTGCCAGACAGGTGCTGTGCCACTGAGCTATATGCCCACCTCTATACTGTACTCTTGCCCGTTGTCCAGATGAGCTAAATCTGAGATATTTTTCTGTTCTTTTATATTTGTTCACAACTTTACAATTTAAGGACTATTTTTTAAATCTATTACTTCATTTGTGTCTCTCAAGTAGAAATGGCAAGGCTTTATGAAAAAGAATGAATGCATTTAATGTTTGTTTTGCATTTGGGACAGGAATCAATAGATTAAAGAACTGGCATTGCTTTACTGTCCTTAAAGGTGTGTCTGGCATTAAGAAACTCATTGTTTTGTTACCTAAATGAAAATAAAAGTCCTTGGAGAAAGATAAGTCACAAGATATAACTTTAAAGGGTTTGTTATTCCTTGATGATAATAGTTCTCACGGTATACATTTCTCCTTTAATCATTTGGCTCTGTTGTCCCAGATTTACAGATGAGAAAAGTATCAGAGAAGATAGACCTTTGTAGATTCGCATAGTACATAGATGAGCAGATTCTTGTGTTCTGCTTCTTAATTCACAATACCACCTTCTCTGTGATGCAAGCTCATAGACATTTGTTTAAAATGACTACTGGTTACAGATGCTGTGGCGATTTCTGGAGAAATATCATCACCTCCTCTATTTTCAGTCAGCCATCGCTCCCAGCCCCAACAACCTTCTCAGCCCCAGCGGACCTTACTCCAACATGTGGCTCAGTCACAGACTGCAACACAAACTTCAGTGGTGGTGAAATCCATCCCAGCTTCCTCCCCTGGAGCAATCACCCATATTATGCAGCAGGTTGTATCTCTTCTTTGTTGCCCTATCTTCTCTGCCTTAGTCTTGAAATAAGGTCCAGTTTCATTTCCTGTTTCAAGAGAAATAACTGAATTGTAGTGTATAGACAAAATGAATTTAGGATCTTAATGTCAGAAAATAATTAGGAATTTAAATCTGAAATCTTCTGTGAATGCTTAGCATTTCAAAAGCATAGAGATGTATAGATGAATCTAATGATATCAGAATTAGTCATTTCTATATATCTTACTGTTTTAGAACTAATTAAGATTCTTAAGTGAAAAAGCATTTGGTTTGTTTAGCTATTAGCTATTGGACTTCTCTGTTTTTGTTTGCTTCTGTTTTATACTTTTTTTTGTTTTGTTTTTGTTTTATACTTTTATAATTAACCCTTATGGGGAAATTATGAATAAGTAGGAAAATTAATAAATGTTAGAGGATTTCTTTCTTTTTTTTTTTTTTTTGTTTTAAAGAGGGTCTCAGGGACTGGTGAGATGGCTCAGTGGTCTAAAGCACCTACTTGGAACAAGCTTGGCAGGCACAGGGACCACGGTTCGATCCCCCAGCACCACATGCCAGCCAGCCCGCCCCCTGGTGGGCTGAGCTGGCCACACACACACACACACACACACACACACACACACACAAATAAATAAATAAAAATTTTTAAAGAGGGTCTCACTAGTCCAAGCTAACCTTGAATTCATGTGATCTTCCTGCCTGAGCCTCCTTAGTGCTTGGATTACAGGAATGCATCACCATGTCTGGCCTTAATACTAGACTTTAAACTATGTACAACCAATTAAAGAAGTAACAGTAGGAAGTAGAGTGAATTAATGTAAAATAGAGAAATCTAGAATTAAGGGTAGCAGAGAAAGGAAAAAAAGTAGTGGATAAGTTGATTTGTGTCGGACTCTGTGCTTTGAGTTTTAAATATGCTGATTTGTTTGATTCTCTGTATGATCTTGCAGAGTAACTCTATTATCCTCTTTTATAAGTGAGGAAACTCATGCTTACAGAGTTCTTTTAAGTAACTTGCCCCAGATGGCAGGGCCAGGATGTCAACTGCTCTATTATAGGTATCAGATTTAAGGATGGTGTTTCTTTCTTAACTCACCAGCACTTAGCTGGTACCAGTTGAACCTAGTAGGCAGATTACCTTAAAGGCAATAAGAGGTGTTGGATTGAAAAATCTATATATGTTAAATCATAAGGCTACAAGGAGAGTTGTCTTTTTTTTTTTTTTTCTTTTTTTGGTGGAACTGGGGATTGAACTCAGGCCCTCATACTTGCCAGGGAGCCCTTATTCTCCTGAGCCATCTCCCAGGCCCATGGAGAGTTTTTTCAATCTCAGCTTTTAAAGTTGAGAGCAACTATATAGTATATGAAAAGACAACAGGAAGGATGGGAATAGGGTGGATATTGTGGTGTCCCAGAGGGTCAGCTGGTCAGACATTTTGCTAGGTGGCAAGTTTCAGTCTGGTCCTTATGTGCAGGTCTTAACATTGACTTTCTCTAAGTATCTGGAGATCAGACAGGCAGGCCCTAACCCTGTCACTCAGGATGGTGCCTTTTTCCACTAGAGTTACAACTGAAAAGAGGCAGTCTCCCTTGCCACTGACACGAATGACCTGTCCTGTTTCTGGGCTCCTTCCGTCCTGGTCTCTTAAGAAGCTGTTGTTAGTAGGCATAGAATCAGAGTATCTGTAGACCTTGCTGAAACCTGATGAGCCATCTCCCTTCTCCTAGGGAGATTCCCTTGGGAATTGGGGTGGGCACATCTCTCAGACAATATCCCTAACCTGGACAGCTCTGGATGTGTACTCAGCCAAAGTGGAATTTTTCATAACTTTGGCTTTTCTTTAAATACCTCACTCCTTGGTTATTGGATTCTTTCTTTAAACAGCTAAACATCTCTCCAGATAGGCAGCATAAGCTATTTGCAGAGCCATAGAGCCATCCTTTTTAGAAGGAATTTCTTTCTTTCTTTTTTTAATGTATTTAGTACAGGGTCTTACTATGCAGATTGGATTTGTAGCGATCCTTCCTGTTTTACAGCCTCCCAAGCATTGAGATTACAGGCATGCCCCACCATGCCCAGTCTCAATTGCTGTCTCAGTGTGCCCCAGGGGCGGAGCTGGCACTGCAGGCCAGGGATCAAACCCTGGTCCCTGCATCTGCCTAAGCAGGGGCTTTAATCTGCTGAGCTATCTTGCCAGCCCTTGTCTCTTTTTGGGATTGTAGACTCACCTTATTTCTTTAATCTGTGAACTATAAAAGTCCTCTAGGACTTTTTCAATAGTAGTGAGTAGGAAAAAAAAAAGTGAGTAGAGTATATTTTGAAGTACTTCATGTCTAAATTGCAAGTTTTTATCTAAAGCCCCTTCAGGTTTCTTGGTCTTCTTAGGCTCTTAAAATTTTGAATAAATCTCATTGTCTTTCTCAGTTCAGGGAAATGTAGCGATGTAGGTGTTTTTCTTATTTCATTCTTATTTTGTGCCTTTTTTACTTAGGCGTTAAGCAGTCACACTGCTTTTACCAAACACAGCGAGGAACTTGGAACTGAGGAGGGCGAGGTTGAAGAGATGGACACTTTAGACCCTCAGACAGGTCTGTTTTACCGATCTGCCCTGACTCAGTCACAGTCAGCCAAACAGCAGAAACTTAGCCAGCCCCAGCTGGAACAGACTCAGCTGCAAGTGAAAACTCTGCAGTGCTTCCAGACTAAACAGAAGCAGACCATCCACCTGCAGGCAGACCAGCTCCAGCACAAACTCCCGCAAATGCCCCAACTTTCCATCAGGCATCAAAAACTCACCCCTCTCCAGCAAGAACAAGCACAGCCTAAGCCAGATGTACAGCACACACAGCATCCCATGGTGGCCAAAGACAGGCAGCTTCCTACCTTAATGGCACAGCCCCCGCAAACTGTAGTACAGGTGCTTGCAGTGAAAACTACGCAGCAGCTCCCCAAGCTGCAGCAGGCTCCGAACCAACCAAAAATCTACGTGCAACCCCAAACCCCCCAGAGCCAAATGTCGCTCCCTGCCTCATCAGAGAAACAACCGGCAAGCCAGGTAACGGAATATTGATAGCATGCAAAGTTAAACTTCTCTGTTCACGGAAAAAAAAAATGAGAACATCATTGATATGATAGCAGTGCTTTCTCCTGGCAAGAGGAAATCCGAAAGCCTCATTACACTGGTATTATTTTGCCCCATCAGAAGGTTGATACTAGGGAAGAACAAAAAGCATAGCATTCAGAACTTGATTTTCTAGGCATTTTTAGTGAAATCATTTCAGCATTGACCAACAGTGCATAGAAGCAATATTCCAAAGTTTTTATAATGCTAAGTAAATTTTAGTCTTTTAAAGAACTGCACTAAACATCTTCCTTTGTAGTTCATCATTGCCATCTAGTTATATTAATATATCTTCTAGATTTATCTTTAAATTACAGAATTACTGTGGATAATCAAAGGAAATATTTTGTTAGCAAAAATCAGTGACTGGAGCAATATATGTGTTTATGTGTATATGACTATATATATATGATAAATTTGTGAAAGTTTTTGAAGCAAAAGATTGAAAAACAAAATCCTACTGCTTTTTATTTTAAAAAGCCAATGATTATATGAAATAAGTTGAGCCAGGTTGAAGATATACTGTTTAGGGATTTAAATCTCTAAATAAAACTAGGCTGCTGTTACTTTTTTTCCTTTATTGCTGTAAACCTTGGCTGGCTGAACAAAAGTTCTTTTAACCCCTCCTCTTTCCCTAGGTTCCTTAGAAGTAACCAGATCCTTCCCATCCAGCCCTCTTATTAAAACATCGAGCTTCAAAATGTCTTCCTAGTATACCGCACGAATGTTTTTTTTTGCCATATTGTTTGGGGTGTTTAAGTAGTTTTTCTCAAAGAAATGTAGCTGTAACACACACAACCCCAATTTATTTTCAGGTGGAGCAGCCAATTATAACCCAAGGATCCTCTGTTACAAAGATAACTTTTGAGGGGCGCCAGCCTCCCACAGTTACAAAGATAACTGGTGGCAGTTCTGTGCCTAAGCTGACATCACCAGTTACAAGCATATCTCCCATTCAGGCCTCTGAGAAGACAGCAGTTTCAGATATTTTGAAAATGTCTTTGATGGAAGCTCAGATTGATACAAATGTAGAGCATATGGTAGTGGATCCCCCAAAGAAGGCTCTTGCCACTAGTATGCTCACTGGTGAAGGAGGATCATTACCCTCCACCCACATGGTGGTGGCAGGGGTTGTGAATTCCACTCCTCAGCAACAGAAATGTAGAGAGTCCTGTTCAAATCCATCTGCTGTTGGCCCTCCCCTAACGACCAGGAAAATCGATGTACCAGGAGTGCCTACAACAGGCCAGTTCATGCGTATTCAGAATGTAGGCCAAAAGAAAGCTGAAGAGAATCCAGCAGAAATTATCATCCAGGTAAGAATCAGAAAAAAAAAAAAAAAAAAAAAAAAAAAAGAGAGAGAGAGAGAGAAATTTTGGGCAGATGGGAAGTTGTGGGTTTGGTGCATTTTGGAACATCAGAGGAAAAGTCAAGCCCAGATGGCAAGAAGAAATAGATTGCCTTTGAGATGGTGGTTGACAAATTTGGTTTAATAACTATTGCAAATACATAAATTTATGTTTGGTTTTTGGAAGAGAATCATCAAAAATTGGTGGATATTGTCACATAATACTTAGAGGCAGGGAGGGGCCGCAAGCCCATGTGTCAGCTTGATTTTATAACCCATACTTTTCCTTCGTTAATTCAGCAAGTAAACCAAAATAATCAGCAGTTTCCTGGGTTTGCATTTGGGGATCTTCAATCTTTACTCAAGAAATCCTAAAATATAACTAAATGGTAATTCTACTTAAGTTAATTTCAGAAACTGCTTTTTAAGAACAATCCTAGTTCTTGGACAAATTTGGTTCTAGGGACAATCAGACTTCAATTAATTGAAATGTTTGGAGAAATATATTCTACAGGAATGTTTCTAAGAGACTTTTCTGCCTAATTTTAGAATTATAAATTTTGCTTTTTATTTTGATGATAATATGGTTATTGCCCTGCATTGGGAAGTACATACCTACACTGGTCAGTCAACAAAATGATTTATTGACAGTATATTTCCTCTATTTCACATTCCCTTCATTCTGAAGCCATCTGTCGTCTTGCATAATAGATCAATATTAAAGAATTACTGAACCCAAACTATCCTTTTTTTTTTTTTTTTTCGGTATTTTTTTAGAGAAAGATCTACAGGGTGTTCAGGGTCCAGTCCACTAGATTGGACTCGTAGTGACCCGCCTGTTGACAGCCTCCCAAGAGCTGGGATTACAGGCGCGTGCCACCACTCCCAGTCTCAATTGCTGTCTCAGCACATTCCAGGGGCTGAGCTGGCACAGTGGGGCCAGGGATTGAACTCCTGGCCCCTGTGCCTGCTTACAGGGGCTTTAATCCGCTGAGCTATTTGGCCGGCCTTCCAAACTATCCCTTAAGAGTTGTGTTTTTCTCCCTTCTCTCTTTGCGAGATATTAGGTTGTTTTCTTAATGTTTGTCATTTTTTCCCAACCTGGTGTGTAGTCTGGGAAGGCAGTAGAACAATATAGTTTAGTTAATTGGGAATTTGGACTTATTAATATGTGAATTATTTAGAACTTATCAAGGGGTTGGGGAGATGCTTAGTAGAATAAGTGCTTGCCTGGCAAGCACAAGGGCCTGAGTTCAATCCCCAGTTCTGCCAAAAAAAAGATAACAAGAACTTACCATAAATTTAATACCATGTTACTTAGTAGTTTTTGTAGTTCATCTGCTATAATACCAAGCTATGAGAGAATTTACATTGATCAATGTTAAACTAATTAAGATATAATTAAGTATGTGAGCTTGATAAGTAAAAAAAAAATAGTAGAAATAGCCACTTAGTCAAAATAATGTTTCTCTTTATTAAAAACAGATTTAGATTTTTTTAACTGATAAGTACTATGCAATGCTTTACTTTACTGTGGCAGATACAAAAATCATGATTAACAGGTTATATATAAAAAAACTACATGAATTTTTTAGCTGTTTAATAAAATGATAAAATGTAGCAGTAATGGCTTTTACTTTTAAAATGAGGTATTATACTGTAAACAAAACAGGATGAATAAATAAAATTAATGTGCAATTTAGTGATAAATGATTGTAAAGTTCAACTGAGTAATAACAGACAACAATTCTGCAGTTATTGATTGACTGTCATTTAAAATTTGGTTCGCTTGTGTATTTTTTACTTAAAAAGATATACAAGCACATCATTAAGCATGCAGACCAAGCCAATACAAGTTTCCATGAGTCACTCTACCAATAAAAACTTTACATTTGATTTAACACGTAAATACGGTTTCTTTTTTTTTTCTTTCTTTTTTTTTTTTTTTTGCAAAACCGGGAATTGAACTCAGGTCCTTGTGCTTGCCAGGCAAGAGCTTATTCTACTGAGATATCTCCCTGGCTTAAATCTGGATTCTTATACATGATTCTTTTGTGCTTATTAGTAGTAACCTACATTAAACATCTTACTTTCTAGTTCAACCAGTACAAGAGAGAAAGTTTTATATGCATATAGATTAAAAATCAGAGTAAAACAAAACCAATATGCCTTTAACTCTCTGAGACTTTCCAAGATTTTAAAGGACAAATACCCTTTCAATAGTACTTGTTTTACTAGTTTTGAATCCACCCACAAATGTTTGAGAAAAAGAAGTTACTTCATTTGCTGTTGTCTTTGAGACAAAGTGACTGCTTTTCCATTTGAGATTTAGTAGATTCTTAATGAAAAGTTTTGTTGTGCTTTTTAAAAAATTTTCCCTGAAGAGATAGGATATATAATGGAAAAAGGATGGTTTCCTGACTTTGCTTTTCACTACTTCGGGCAGTCTACTGTCAGTCTGCCTTAATTCCTTCATCTGTAATGGGGATAAGTAATGCTCACTTTATAGGGGCACACAGAATTAAGCACCTAGCACAGTATAGTATTTGCCTTATAGTGATTGTCCAGTAGATGGTGATCATTTCTAATTTCACACTAAAAATTACTGTGATTACTAGGAGTTTAGATTGGTATACTTGCTACATTGAAAATAATATTAGCTTATTCAGAAATTTTCTGCATTGTACTAACAGGAGTGAAAAATAATATGCTTCATACCAAGGATGATAACTTATAAGTAGGTTCTCCACAGAATTCTCACATTTTAACATGTCTCTGTGCCAGATGTGCGGTGTTAGTGTGACAGATAGCAGCCAAGTGATTAAGAACCAAGGATTTAGAGCCAAAATTGCCTGGATTTGATTCCCACCCGCACTCATACATAATAGCACTGTGGCTTGGGCAGCTGCATTAATCTTTGTACCTCAATTTTTTTTACCTAGGAAATAGAAACAGTACGATGTACTTCACTGCCTTGTTTTGAAAATTGAGTGAGGCAGTTTATAGAAAGTGCTTGGTCAAGTGCTTGTAAAGCAGTATTAAATAAAGATACCTCCTGTTATTTTTCATCATTAATACATTGCTTAATCATTTTCAGATTTGATCAGTTATACTTAACTTTTCTTGAAGTATTAAATTTTTTAAGTAATACTTATAATACCCTATTCATTATAGAAGTTTGTGAAGTGCAAAAATTGAAGTACTTTGAATGATAAGCATTGTCTTTTGTAGACAGATTGATTTCATTTATTGGTTCATTTCTTCATTCATTCTACATGTATTATTTAACCACTATGTTTCAGGCCCTGTGCTAACTGAAGATAAAAGAGTAAACAAGATATGTATCTTTTATCCTGAAGGAATTTGTCAGTTTTGTAGCCTTTTAAAAACTACTAGGATCTTTAGAGCATAGGTGTTCCAACTAACATATTTTATACAAGAATGTTAAGGCTAAAGAAAATAGAGTGATGGTTACTCTGAGTCACACAGCAATCAGAGCCAGAGCCAAACGAAAATCCATGTCTTCTGACCCCATCTAATATTTTTTTCATGATGATCAACTCTGTGAAATAAGAGAAACAAACAAAACTCCACCGCTGGAACAAATGGCTAGGCATCTTACATTGTTTTTTTTGCTGTTGTTAAAATTAAATTTACATTTCCCTTTAAAAGGCTATTTTGGGGCCTGGGAGATAGCCCGGCGATTAAGTACCTACCTGTAAAACACAAGGTTCCAAGTTCGATCTCTGGTATCACATGCTGTGCAGGCCCCAAAACTGTGTGTGGTGGCACATGCCTATAATTTCAGCACTGGGGAGTCTGAGACAGGAGAATCACTAGAATCTGATTTTTTTTTTTTTTTCAATTAACAAATAAGGGGCCAGGGAGATGGCTCAGTAGGCTAAGTAAGCGCTTGACTGGCAAACACCAGGATGAGTTCAATCCCCAGTTCCACAAAAAAAAAAAAAATTAAGAAATAAAAATTATTTTGGTTGAGTACATTTGCAAAGTGTTCCTACTCAGCTTTGCTCTGGGGTTTTTAATGTTCACAATATATTGCTCATTTATTAAATGTTTATTGAGCATGTAATGTGTGTAGCCCCTGTTGAAAGCTCTGGACATCTGGCAGTGAATAAGATAATCAGGATCTTTACTCTGTCCATGTTATCACAGAGCTTACATTCCAAGAGTGAGGAACAGTTCTAACAAACTGCTCAGTACATATAGTGAATAAAATATAACAGACTATAGAAGAGCTGGGGGATAGGCCAACCCCTTAGTTCTAATTTGGTGATCATTAAAGGAAAGCATCTCCACCCCTTTGACTTTAAGCATTGGAGATAAGATGCAGATGATAGAATTGAGCCAACCTTGCAGAGTTTTAGAGGAAGAGGATTCCAGAAGGGAGAGAAAGAACTAGAATAAAAGCGCTCAGGTAAAATGAGTTTAACATGATGCTCAAGTCATGATAAACAGTTTGTATAGTAAGTACAGAAGAAAGTAACTGTACAGTTTTAATAGGATATGACGAACTCTGATGTTCTTTTTTAATATTAGTAAAGATGAGGAAAAAGAATGTGACAAGGCAATATTCACACAGTATTTACTTACTCAAAGGCCCATAACTTAAGTTTGTCTACTGATATTTTTATTGTTCATAGGACAAGTTTTGGCCTCTCTTGTACTTGAATGTTTTACAAAATACTGTCAATTTCAACACAGTTCATTACCCCATGACATAAGCAAATGACTATCCTTTGAACCACTAAGAGGTTTTATATATAGTGTATATAAAGCCACTAGAGGCTTTATATATAGTGTTTTGATATCAGCAAATCATACACGTGCAGGTAGTAAAGAACAACATTTGATCTAATTCTCTTAATGATCAAATGAAAGCATTTTTTAAATTCTGTCTCCTGAGTTTGGTAATAGACCCTAGCCTCTTTTGTAGAGGTGTCATTAAGGAATGGAAAGATCACTTTGAGTTATATAAGACTTGGATTTGAATCCTGGCATTAACCTTTATATCTGTGTGACCTTGATTGATTAAGCCTCTTACCTTCTTAGTTTCCTCATTTGTAAAATGGGAATAATATTTTCCTTGTAGTATTAGTGAGGATGTAGAATATCATATGTGAAAGCACCTAGCACAGTGCCTGACATGTAGTAGATTGCCAATAAATGTCAGCTTTTTCTTTTTTAAGTGGTGTCGGGGAAATTCTGATGTTACCTTTTCTTACTGTAAAGTTTGTCTCTTATATCTTCTCTTTCAGGCCATTCCCCAGTATGCTATTCCTTGTCACTCCAGCTCCAACGTGGTTGTGGAGCCCAGTGGGCTTCTTGAATTAAACAACTTCACCAGTCAGCAGTTGGATGATGAAGAGACTGCAATGGAACAGGACATAGATAGTAGCACGGAGGAGGGAACTGAGCCCAGCCCCTCTCAGAGTTCTGCCGAACGGTCCTAGTGTTTTGGATATAGGAGTGCACTTTAAAACCTGCTTGGTTACCAAGTGTCCAGGGAAACTCTTGAATTCTAATGTCAAAAAGAAAAAGAAAAAGAAAAAAAAAAAAAAAAGCACTTTGCCCGTACTTAAGCTATGGACCCTGAAACAGCAGTATTTCAATAAGATATTGCTACAGGAATAGCATTTTAGCAAACTAAAACTGCTTGGTTACCAAGTGTCCAGGGAAACTCTTGAATTCTAATGTCAAAAAAAAAAAAAAAAAAAAAAAAAAAAAAAAAAAGCACTTTGCCCGTACTTAAGCTATGGACCCTGAAACAGCAGTATTTCAATAAGATATTGCTACAGGAATAGCATTTTAGCAAACTAAAACTCACAGGGGAATGTACTTTTTTAAAAAAATTTTTTTGAAAAAAAAAAAAAAAAAAAGAAGATGCACATCTACAGAGAATCAAGATCTGATACTGTTTCTCTGTTGGACTTTGGCCAATGGAAAAGTTTTATCTTGCAGTGGAAAGAGACTTTTCCTGTGAATGTTTCCCAACTGGTTTCCATTGTGCAAATTGCCATCGAAAAATACCATCAGAAAAGGAGAATGTGAATAGTTTGTATTTTGAAATGATGTGTCATGAACAGTTTTTGCAAATCCCTGGAAGTGTTGAACTGGTTAACATTTTACGTTTGCTCAGTGGATAATTAGTTTATAAATATCTAGAGAAATACTGGCATTAAAGAAACTTCTTTGGATGGCAAAAAAACAGATCCACAAACAGTAGGAAGTACTTTTGGGGTGGCTTGTACGTTCTCAGTGGTTGTATAATAATTTATTGTTTTCCCTTTGTACTCTATTTATTTAAATGTAAACATTTCAAAGCAGGCCATTGTCCTCCTGACACATTTCTTATAAAAAAGGATTGTATCCCCTTTCACCTCCCATCCTTCCTCCAGTCCCCTTCAAGAAAACTTATTAGAAAATGTATTACAGAGAAAAAAAATTTTTTTTTCTGGCCCAAAGGAAATGTTCATTTACATTAAGGAAAACTATTCATTCACATGATGATGTTTTAATGTTGAAATTGCACATTCATAACTGAGACTTTAAAATAATTTTATATACTTTTGTTTAAGCCTCTTTGAAATGTATAAAAAGTTGATTTACAGTTCTAATGTAATGTTTTTAAGTGTTCTACCTTTTTAGGACACAGTTTGTTTAATCACTATGTTTGATCTTGTGATTATTGTCTGTCATGAGTTAGGTAATGAGGTGGGAGGGTAAGAGTTTTGACAAGTTGTGGCAAAGGAAGCTATACTTTTCATTTTTAAAACTGTAAATAGAAAAGTTTTTAACGGTTTTATATAGATTTCCACTATAAGCATTTTAAGACTGACAAATGTTGAATTGTACATACATATATCAGCATAACTGCCCAATTATTTGGTGCTGAAGTACTGTAAGTAGAATTCATCAAGTCTAATTTTTGCATCTATCTGGGAAAAAAAGCTGTGATAATATGGTTAATAAATTCCCACTAAAGTAACACTGAAGATTTCAACACAAAAATTTGTAAGATGCACTGGTTGCTGGTGGTTGTAAATTTCTGTACTTGGTGATAGTGACTTACCCATAGATGGAGCTGTTGCATATCATTTCATTGTACAAATTCATGTTTTAAAAACTTGTGACTTTATTTGTAGTTAATTTTTTAACTTCTCATAGGTCATAGAATCCTATGAACTTTCACCAAAAAGATACACATGCTAATATACATGTTACATTTCATATAAAGTATACAATTTTAGGGGTTTATGTCCACTAAGCCTATCCATGTATTCCAGTTAAGCCCCTGTTATGATCAATCCATTACTTACAGATGGAAGTTTTTATAAAATAAAGTATCTTTTAAATATTCATGGACCAGGTAACAAGAACAAACTTGAATAAAGTTGTGTTCTGCGTATTCTAACAGCATAGCATACTGTGTCCCTTTTCAGAATTAGCCTTAATATGTTTAACAACTGGACTGGCATGTGAAACTGCATGGAGTTTTCAAAATTCTTTCCTTTAAAAGTATTAATTTCAAATACTGCATGAACTAATCAACAATAGTAGTTAGGCCCTTTTTTAGTTCCACACACTGTTCTAAGCACAAGGGGTGCTATAGTGTGCAAACACCATATCCTACCCTTATGGAGTTATAAACAGGAGGCTTCAAGGGAGGTGGAAACAAGGATGATTCTTGGACTTGTCCGTTCAGTGAGTTAACGATGAGGCCATCTGTAGATCTCCAGACATCTGTTTACTAAAAATCCTGGCATTCTGTCTATTGGCATTTTCATGTTTAAGTTCATAAAAGTAATTGTAAGTCCATTCTGTGATTTGGTTAAGTCACCTCTGTGAATTACATTCAGCCTATAGTGCAGTTCTGTAAAATTATTAGAATTTTGTTAATCTATAGTAAGAATTCATTTGGTTTAAAGTAAACTTTAATAAGTGCCTAGGATCTTAGATTGCAAATGGTAAACTGAAGATTTATTTTTTAAACATACGAGCTCTATTAAGATATCCACATGCTTTGTCTCTGCTCATTTAAAGTGTACAGTTCCTTTGCTGTTAGTATTCAAAGTTGGACAACCTGTTGTCATCATAATTTTAGAATGTTTTCATCAACTAACGAAGCTGTGTATCCTTGAACACCTCACCTTATCACCCCCACCACTCCAGTCCTTGGTGACCATTGTTCTAGTTTCTATCTGGATTTGCCTGTTCTATACATTTTATATAAATAGAATCATATAGTCTTTAATGACTAATGTCTTACACTTAGCATAATTTGAAGACTCATACTGTAGCAGATATCAGTGCTTTATTTCTTTTTATCCATATTGTAGCAAGTATCAGTGTTGTATTTCTAAGTATCACATAGATATGTCACTGTTTTTAAAAAATCCATCGGTTGATGGACAGTTACGTTGTTTCTATTTTTTGGTCTTTTCTAGTAATATTGCTACAAATGCTGTTGTACAAGTTTTTCTTTTGTTTTTAATTCTCCTGAGGGTATACCTAGGAATGGAATCTCTAGGTCATACGGACCTGCTTAACTTCTTAAAGAGCTGCCAGAGTGTGTTCCCCGGAGACGGGCTGTTTTACATTCCTGCCAGCAGTGCATGAGGGCTCCAGTTTTCTTCACGTCCTCGTAACACTAGTATGTAAAGTGGTGCCTTACTGAGATTTACATTCCCCTGATGGCTAACGATAGACATCTTGTCATGGGCATCTTGGCCATTGCTATGTCTTTGGGAAACATTTCAAGCCCTTGACTTGGTGTTCAGTTGAATTATTTTCTTTTTTCTTACATTGAGAATGTTTGAAGCATAAAAAAACGTGCTGCTCCTAGCAAAGTAACTTATATTCCAGTCATGAGCTCTTTACTCTTAAACTCTTAGGTTGGGTTCTAAATGTTCCTCTCTAATGTAACATTCATCATCTTAAGTTGCATAGTTTGAGTAGCACTCTTGCTTTTTAAATGTATTTGTGAAGTTTTCATAATAGCCTGCAGAAGTAGGAAACAGTACAAAATCAATAGTTGCACAGCAGGCTGGATTTGAATCCCAGGTTTCTCCATTTTCACTTATATGACCTTAACCAAGTCACATTCTTGCTGCAGGTTAGTTTCCGCATAACACAAACTATTTTGGATCCATAGGCAAATTATGAAGATGGGGCAGAGTTAGGTGCTCATTATCAATTCAGTGGTTAGGTTCAATATTGATCTTATGGCAAAATTTGATTTGGTTTTTGTCCATTTTGGTTTTCAGCTAGAATCATGGAAAGAATTAAGCTCATGAACCCAGATGCCACTAATATTTTCAGTCCAATAGTTATACTACTCCCACCTTATAAAGAGAAAATGTGGGCTAAGAAGTTGAAGGGTACACCAAACCTCAAGTTAAAAAGTTATGTTTATGCCACTATGCAGGGTTGACTGTTGAAGGAGGTTACTGTAGGAGTGGGGTGGTGTAAGCAAAGCCACTCCTTACCTTAGAGTGCCTTCACACAGAAGTGCTAAATTCAAGTTTTGGGTTTTTTTTTTTTTTTTTTTAGTTCAATTATGTGTCATGAATCTCATAGAAGAGGAAGTAGAATGAGACAGCACCTTTATAAGCAAGACCTTTCCCAGAATAGTGAAAAAACAATCTGCTGCCTCTGTAAGTTTGTAAGCCGACTTGATGACCTATATATTGTAAAAGAATTGAAATACAGTAGGTTCAGATTTGTCTTGTGAGGAAGGCTCACATGACCTAGCTTATAAGTTTACAAACTTAAAACATACTTGTTTTGCTCTACTTAAAAACAACAAAAAATCTTGACTTTGAATCCTGAGTTGGGCAAGTTCTTTGCTGTAGCGCCATATTAACTGATTGCTTTTTGAGACACTGATAGATAAGCAGTCTTCCTCTGCCCAAGTGGTCATGTCCTGTGGGGTCACATTTTTTTTTTTTATCTCTCCTATTGTCAGCCAACAGTTAGTGGATACTTTTCCTGTTGTGCAGACTTTAAGGATGGAGTTGGATCCTGAATCGGTAGGTAGGGGAACGGATCTATCAAGAATTTTCAGCCTAGTAAAGAGTATATATTAAAGAATTGTAACTTAATGTGTTAAATGAAAAACTATAATGGTGAAATAGTATCATGATAGGATATAAATGGGAATGTTGGAGTATCCTGCAAACTTTAATCTGAAGAAAGGAATCAGGATGGGATCTTTGTGGGCGAGGAATTTTGAGTAGTCACTGGTTGCAACATGAAGAGCAAGGCCAAACTAGAAAAATGTGGAGGCCAAACTGACCTTGCAGCTTATGACAAAGGTGTGTCTTTAAGAGTGGGAACTCGCTGCAATATTGTAAGGCACTGGAGCTGGCAAAATGAATAATACATTCCTACAATATTTAGAGTCATGCTGGTTGATAAGAGAGAAACAATAGGAAGTTTTTTTTTGTTGTTGTTCCTCGAATGCCTTCAGGGCACTTTTGGCCAGCTGGAGAGGTGTGAGGTTCGAACTCCAGCAACCTGAGTCTGACAGCTTTGTGGAAGCAGCCACTTAAAGGCCTGATCTAGGGCCAGGCCCCCAATAGGAAGTTTTTAAATGTCTCATTTCTTCATGCCATTTTTTAAACTTCTGTGGAGATTTCCTAATATAGTATAAATTGGGCATTTAAGGCTCTTAGCCTAAGCCTACACCTGCATTCTAGGTTCATATTCCATTTCACTACTTCTGCCTGCTGTCCACCACCACATGTGCTTTATTTTAAACTGTGGATTTGACATTTTCACTCACTCTCAAATTTCAGCGTGAATTTCCCTTCCTGAAGAAGACTGCCCAAACCTCTCCAATGAGGAACCTTTCTTCCCCATTGCTGGGCTCCTCTGGTATTTGGGGGATAAAACACATTGACTTAGCACTTAACATTAGCCACTTTCTGTGAGTTATTTGCAATGCTCAGGAGTCCTTCGTGTAGGGAAGGATTCACTTATTTTGAAGTTAAATTTGTTTCATATAATGTGATCAAAATTCTAAGTGTGTACCATCACACAATGTGAGGCTTCCTTTATAATTCAATAAATGCCTCTTAGAGTAATTGAAATAAAACATTCCAGCAAGTCATTCTTCAAAGAATCAGTCTCAAACCAGGCGTGTCTGTAATTCCAACACTGCACTGGGCCTCAATTCCTCAACTGGAGAAATACTCTCAGGACAAAACCATCATCCTGGGACAGGTTACATCCCTACTTAAGCTGTCTTATTGCTTCTCTAGCCTGAACTACACAGGACCAGTCCTGGGGCTCACTGGGCTCTTTGTAATGCCACTTCCAGTGTGTGTAGGACTATGATGAAAAAGACAAGAGCCCTCACTGGTCCCTTTGGCTGATGCAGGAGAATCACAGGTTTGAGTCCAGCTCAGACAAGTAGCAGCTTAGTGTGAGAACCTGTCTTAGAAATAGACTTGAGTTGGGATTGAATTCGCAGTGTAAAAGCCTGAGTTCAATCCCAAGTACCACCACAAAATGAAGCAAAACTTGCAGCCTTAAGTGATAGGCACTGAAATTTCACAGTTCTTTTATCTTGTGTCAGAGTTCAGTTGTTTTTATTGAGGCTGTGAGTAATTGAGTAAGATTCAGTCTGACAGTGCACTCAGTGGCGTTCCTCTCTGGATCACTGATTTCATTGCATGGAGGTGATCACCAAGGTTTGTTCTCAGCTCTCATCCCTTATTACTTTGCAGTCTTCTGGGACTTTCATCTGTGCTGCAACTTCAACTTCATTTACAAGTGGATTAAATAAGTCATGAGTGTGCTCTATCAAACCCTGTGTCTCTATAGCCACTAGGAACACAGTAATGGACAAAATAGTAAAAAGCACTGCCCTGTGTAGTTGCATTCTGAACAGGTAACAAAAATTGAAATTAAAAATGTATAGTGTTTTAATAAAAGAAAAATAGTAAAGAATGACATTACAAGATTTGTTAGTTTGAATTTAGATAAGGTAGGCGAGAAAGGCATTGTTGAGAAAAACGATTTCAAAACACCTGGAGAAGGTGAAAGAGCTAGCCAAGCAGCTGTGTGGAGTGCTAGCAATGGAGGGAACTGCAGGTACAAAGGCCCTGAGCTGTGCAGCTGGCATGTTCAAGAAATAGTAACAATAATGAGATAGGATTAGAGTAACTGAAGAGAGAAAGAACGTTGGAATATGCTAAGGGGAGAACTGACTTCTAGTTTTCTAAATAGGTTAATGAAGAGGACAAATCCCATATCTCCTTCATACATTTTGGCGTGTTTAGGAATTCTTCATTATTTCAAGGTATTTTCTAGTTTTCTTTGTGAATTATCCTTTGACACGTTGATTGCTTAAGATTATGTGGCATAAACTGGGTACCATGGTGCATACCTGTAATACCTAGCAGTGAGGGAGGCTGAGGCAAAAGGACCATGAGTTTGAGTCCTGTCAGCACAGCTTATCAAGAGCTGTCTCAAAATAGAGCTGGGTATATAACTCAATGGAAGAGTACCCCTGGCTTTGAGTCTTAGTGTTATAAAAACAACCCCATTGCTTAATTAACATATTTGAATTTTCTGGGTTTTCTTCTGTTACAGATACCTATCTGAATTCTTTTGTGGCCAGAGTAGATACTTTGTATGATTTTAGTCTTTTCAAACTTACTGAGATTTGCTTTGTGGTCTAATATATGGCCCAACTGGAGAATTTCCATGTACACTTCAAGAGAATATGTCTTTTGTTACAGGTTTGTTAAGTCTAGTTTGTTCTTAGTGTTGTAAAAAGTTAGCTGTTTCCCTATTGGTCTCCTCCCTAGACGTTCTGTTTATTGTTGAAAAAGATTATTGAAGTCTACCTAAATCTCTGTTTTGTAGAATGATTTCTCCTTTTCATTGTTAATATTTGCCTCATATTTTGGGGGCTTTATTTTGTTTGGTACTTGTAATTGTTTATAGCCTTCTTGATGAACTAATGCCTTATTAGTCCATAATCCTCTTGCAACAGTTTTTTACTTAAGGTCTATTTTACCTGGTATAGTATAGCTATTCCAACTCTCTTTTCGTTACAGTTTATATAAATCTCTCTCCTTTTACTTATAATCTATATGTTTGGGTCTACTGTGAGCCTTGGGTCTAATGTGACAGTATATTAGGTAATGGTTTTAAAAATCCATTCTACTGTCTCTACCTTAAGAATGGAGATTTAAATTCATTTACATTTAATGTAACATGGATACAGGAAAGACTTAAGCAGTTTGGTAATTGGTTTTCACAAACAAGTCTTACAGTTTTTTTCAATCCCACATTTTTTTCCATTACTGCCCTCTTGGTGTGAAATATTTTGATTCCCTTCTCATTTACTCTATGTATTTTTGAGATATTTAAATATTTCTTCTGTGGTTACCATTTAAGATTATATTGAGCACCCTAAAATTATAGAAAAAATAGTTGAACCAATACCAACTTTTTTTTTTTTTTTTTTGGTGGAACCGGGGATTTAACTCAGGCCCTTGTGCTTGCCAGGGATGATACCAACTTTAATAGCATGCAAAAACCACTCCTTAGACCGGTGAGATAGCTCAGCAGACTAAGTACCTGCTTAGGCAAGTGCAGTGACCAGGGTTCAATACCTGGCACCAAATGCTGTGTCGGCCCTGCCCCTGGGCACGCTGAGCTGGCCATGAGACCCAGTCATGGTGGTGCATGCCTATAATCCCAGTGCCAGGGAGGCTGAAAACAGGGTCATTATGAGTCCGAGCTGTGTAGTGAGGCCCTGTACCACATACATCAAAAACAAAAAACAACATTCCTTTATAACTTTGTTTACCCATTATGTTATTGTCATAAATTATATATCCAATAGCATATTTATAATTTATCTTTAAGATCATGTAAATCATTATCTTTTAGACCCCAAAATTTTTCTTTCTTGAATTTTTTTTTTTTTTTTTGGTATGTGTGGCTGGTTGTTTAGTAGTTGAAAGTAATAGTAATCCATTTGTTAGTGACTTTTCCTAAGTATTCTTTAAATCAATATTATTCCTTTTCCTGTGTGGTTACCAAAGTCTCTGTTCCTTAGCGTGAGTTTGACAAATTTTCTTGAATGCCAAGAGATAACAGAGAGAGAGACAGAGACAGAGAGACTGAGACAGACAACAGACAGACACAGAAACAGACAAACAAAAACATGTCTCCCAGTACTGACAGATTTCCCTTTATGTTGGATCACCTTCAACCTTCCCTGGATTTCTGCTGGGCCTGGGGATCAAGCTTAGGAGACTTAAGTTTGAAGTCCTCTAGAATGAAGTTTTCTAAATTGTGCAAGCATGCGTTTGAATATCCCAGTATCGTAAGGATGCTATCTAGCTTTTCCTCCCTGGCTTTTGGTGGTCTGCAGATTATTAGCCATATAATAGTTTAGTATATGGTTTGCTTCTTTTCAGGCCTCGGTGAAGTTAAGGCACAACAGAGATGAGTGTCTGGCATCAGTCCTTCAGGTTGTCCTAAAACAGGTTAGAGCAGACCTATGCAATAGTTTGTGAATAAATTCTGCTCTGTTTCTTCCAGAATGAGGAACCAGGGTACCCTGTGGGGACATGAGCTAATACCTTCAAGACTACTGTCAAGCCAAAGCAGAGAGCAAGAATTAGTAAAAATGTCACAAAGCTTCCCTATAGATTTTTTTCTTGTCTTACTTTTTAAATTGTGTTAAAATATACAAAACAATTAACATTTAATTACTTTTAAGTGTATAGCTCAATGGCATTAAGTACGTTCACATCATTATACAAATATTACCACTGTCCCTTTCCAGAACTTCTTTTATCAAACCATACTGAAACTCACTAAATAGTAACCTCCCATTCCTGCCTCCCCCAGTTCCTGGTAACCACCTTACAATTTTGAAGTTACTTTTTTTTTTTTTTTTTTTAAATTCAGCACTTGGTTGTTGCTGTGAACCTTTCACTGTTTTCCAGAATTCTGACAAAGTTGGTTGTGATGGTTTCTGCTTACTTCACGGTGTTTCTAGGGGGATGGAAGCTTAGAGCTGCCTGCTCTGCTGTTTTGCTGATATTCTCAACACTGACGTTTTTGTCTTGAGTACCATGGAAGAGTAGAATAGTCATTAACCCAAATGGGAACTATTGGGAGATCTTGTCTGGGGGAAGACTGTCAAGGGTTCAGTTTGCATTATATTAAGTACAAGATGCTCAGACATTAGTGGAGAAGGCAATCATACAGAGAAGAGGAGGTCCAAGGACCGAGCTCTGTTTCAGCGCGCACACAACAGTCAGATAAGTCAGTAAATCACTATAAAAGTAAGCAGAGAAGAGAGGCAGTTGTTGGAAGGGCAAGTGGGGTCAAGTTTTTCAAAATTTATTTTAAATTCATTTTAATGTATTTACTTTGAGATGGTGATCTCACTGTCCCTAGACCGGCCTCAAACTCCTGGGCTCAAGTGACCCTCCCACATCAGCTTGCTGGAACTACAGGTGTGCACTGACTTTTAAGTTTTGTTTTAATGTAAGCAATTAGGATTCCTAATGAGATTAATCCAGTGGAGAGGAGGAAATTAATAAGATATGAGAAAGGAGTACTGCTAATGCATCGTCCTTGAGTAATGAGAGAATATAAGATCTAGAGAGCAGCTGCATTCATCAGTTATAACACTAGAGGAAGCAGATGTGCAAGGTATAAAAAGAAAGATCAATAAATGCATTTGCTTCAGTTTACTGGTGACTCTCAAAACATACCTACCATTACTGTCTCTCCCTTGAGTCAAAACCCACTACCTTGGGACAGCCACAATTGCATTTCCTACTTCAGTCTTAAATTGTCCCAGTGTTTGATCAGCCATTTTCCTTCATCATCATCATCATCATCATCATCATCATCATCATCATCATCATCAT
>NW_004524625.1:515806-525942 GCF_000260255.1 Octodon degus | reverse complement strand
TTTTTTTTCCAGTATCGGGGGTTGAACTCAGGACCTTGCTCTTGCCAGACAAGCATTTATTCTATTGAGCCATCTCCCCAGCCCCCATTTTCCTTCCAACTCAGTTTCCCTATCTATTACCACTGGTTCATTGCATCCCATCTGAGCTGAGGAGTGAAAGGGTCAGTGTTATGAGGCAGGTTGAGGGCTCAAGGAAAATACAACCTAGAGTGGCAGCTGGAATATTAGGAGACGTTTCCTATATGAGCAAAGATGTGCAAGAAAACAACACGCAGGGAACCCAAAGGTGGGCTGAAAAACAGCTTGGATGTGGAATGACTAGAGAGCAGTGGGCTTAGCAGTCCCCAAGAGGTCATCATATTCCCAGTTGCCAATGAAGCATGTTAGGATCTATGACATGTTTTTTACGTGATCCAAAGGGCTGCCTTCCCTTCCCTTCCAAAGCATGAATTACCTTGCTAGAAGATCCCTAACGCGCTTTACCCCTCTTTTGCACAGGCTCTCCCTTCTCAAGCAGGGCCTTTACCTCTAATTGTTGACCAAACCCCTTTTAACTCTTCATCTCCAAAGTCACCTCCTGGTACACTTCCCAGACTCTTCCCCTTAATCTTCTCTGTATCTCCTTTATCGCTTTTCATCAGGTATCTCAACTTTTACTCAACGAAAGTTTTGCTTTTAGCATTGAATTTATCCTAATGTCCTTAAATAATGACCTTAATAGAGTATACGTCAATATATAGATCATTTGGACAGAATAGCACCTCCCAACCATGCTGGTCTTAGGTCTGTAGACACAGGTGCACAAGTGCTCATTGAATCGCACAGCAAATTGCAGAAATAACATCCTTATTTCAGGTTGTTTTTAGATGAGGATGTTATTGTTTTGAAATGTTTGTGTATCGTTCATTCTGGACTCAGGACAGTGCCCATCTCTGCTGTCATTTGTTCTTTCACTTCAAAGTACAGGAAAACCATGGGTGGTGATTTTAGAATCTTATTCAGAACCTTCAGTGAATGAGTCATTTTGCATTGACGACTTTTCCGGATTGCTACAGTTCAAATAAATGAAGCAATAGGACATTGTTGTTGTTGTTGTTGTTGTTGTTGTTGTTAATTTTTAGAAATGGTAACTTTTAGAAATGTGTTATATTTTTGACCATGATTCTAGCATCTCTTATTTTTTCAGAATCATTATGATGAATATACTTAGAATAACTTTCCAGCCCAGCAATGAGAGAGTACAAGAGCCTTGCTTGGGAGTGGCGGGGACAGAGCTGCACTAGAGCCTCAAATCTAAGGTGAGGCAGCTGAGCTGCCCCAGAATCAAAAGGAGTAAGAGAGGGAAAGAGATTGGCCTTGACCTCCAGGGCTTCAGGAGGACTTTTTTTTTGCTGGCTTAGGCTGCCTTAAAGGTGGGTCTGGTGAGCCATGTGGAGCTGGGGACGAACCAAACCTCAGTCCCCTGCCCCTGACTGAGTTAGCCCAAGTAGGTGCTTCAAACAACTGAGCTAACCCACAAGGCCCCCATGCAGGGCTTCAAAGTGCCATCTAGTCACCTTGTATTAAAATGCAATTTCTGGTCTGATAGATTTACTCAATTTGGGGCTGGAATCTGATTTCTGCATTTTAAACAAGATCCCAGGTAATGCTAATGGTGCGGAACCACAGACCACACTTTCAGTATCAAGCCCTTAGTTGACTTGCTGAAATTGTCTTGTGGTGCTAGGTGGGCTTTATTAGGAAACTGACCTTTTGTGATGCCTAAGTTACTTGCTTCTTCCTGGGACAAAAATACCTGACACCCACAAGTTAAAGAAGGAAAGGCTTAGTTTAGCTCACAATTGATAGAGGTTTTAGTCCATAGTAGGCTGGCTCCAAGGCAGGGTGGCATAGTAGCAGAGGGACATCTCAGAGGAAAAGTAGCATATGGTGTGCCTAACAGGAAGCAGTGAGACTTCTTCTTTCTCTTTTTACTCCATCAGGGCCACAAGGCTACTTGTTTATGTGACGCACACCTAGGGAGGGTTTTCCCTCTTCAATAAGTGACAGATAAATCTATCATCCATACCCAGAACTATGTTAAACCAATTAACAGACTAATCCAGCATCATACACCCATGATCTAGTCACCTCCTAAAAGCCCCACTTAAGAGTGCATGAGGCTTTAGGGAGACAGCTGGATATATGCCATAATAAGTGACTCTGTCCCTGGGGCATCTTGCACATACCAGGAGGCTGCAGGTAATAGCTCCAACACAACACTGCTCTCAAGCCTATAAAATACTCTGGTGGTCCCTGTTTCTCTTCACTCTCTTGTTGCTCTCAGAGCTAAGCTAGGTAATTGAGGACCTTTGTATCATCTGGGAAACCAATTCTTGACAACACAGAACTCATCAGAAGTAGAACCAGAGCTCCATACTTAAGTGCTCTTTCACTGCTTTTTGCTGCTTTCCAGCTGTGCTAAGGTGTCATAGACAGCCATGTGGGCTCCCAGCACTATGAGAATATGCACAAATGCTTTCATATGCCTGTGTTGCAAGGAAAGCCTGACCAATAACAGTAGAAGCATGGAGCCTCTGTCATCTCACTTGGAGTACCCCGAGACTGGCATTTCCTGTCTGCTCCAACCTCCACCTCGGATAATGCCCTTGCCTCATATTGTGTAGATGAAATACTGTCATCACAAGTGACAAAGACCACATGTAGCATGAGCTGAGGGGCTGCTGTTGCCCCATCCTTTGAAGCCTTTTCATTCTGGGGCAGGCTGACTGGGCTTGACTGCAAACATTTGCCTTCTCTGCCTAAGGGCTTTCTTTGTCTACCAAGTCTACTTTGCCCTGTGCATGGCACTGAAGTGCTGAAGGAATTAATGCCCCTTATTTAGCCAAGGGTAACAGAAGCTGATGTAGATTAAAGCGCCTGCTTAGGCAGTGCACAGGGACTGGGGTTAGATTCCTGGCGTGCCGGCCCCACCCCTCAGGGTGCACTGAGATGACCTTTGAGACTGGGCCTGGTGGCATGTGCCTGTAATCCCAGTGCTTGGCCTACAATATTTAAATGGCAATGGAATACCCATCTCTGACAAAACTAAACAAAAAAGGGGGATACAAATGAAGAACCATTTTGTATCTGTATATATGAAATACGATAGCTGTGCAACCACCAACCACTTTCTCTTTTTTTTTTGGCAGAACTGGGGATTGAACTCAGGCCCTTGCACTTACCAGGGAAGTGCTTATTCCATTGAGCCATCTCCCCGGCTCCTAAGGTTTTGTGTGTGTGGTTTTTTTTTTTTTTTTTTTTAACCTCTTTCTCTTAATTCAATGAGAAGAAAGATTTGTACTAATAGTGTTTGGGCAGGATATCATGTTTGCATCTTCTACTATGAATCACCACTATGAAGACAACAATATGCAATGTGTTAATTATCGAAACTGTCCTACTAATTGGTTTTGAAACTGTCTCATTGCTATTTGATTTTCAATAAAATTAATAAAAAAAATGCCCTTGCTTGGGAGGCTAAAAACAGGAGGATCACTACAAGTCCAATCTATGTAGTGAGACCTTGCAGACCTTGTAGATCCTGTAACAAATACATTAAAAAAAAAGCTGATATAAAATTAGCCCAGCTCCTTTAAGTTGGATTCACTCAGTAAACTTCAGTTATTCTCAGTGGTAGCTAACTTGAAAATATTTCCTTTATTTGCTGCATTCTCCATTCCCATAATGGTATTTCCTGGGATGTCTTCCAAAGTAAATGGCTTACATTCAATAACTTGTTTTAGTGTGTGCTGGCACAACCAAATTAAGGTACTTCTTTTGACCACTGCAGTATTTCTACTGACCCACATACAGCTGAACCCACATACCTACTATAGTAACAATGGAAAAGGGCTCTGGGGCCTTCTCAGGCTCACCCCAAGGATCTGGATTCTGTCCTTTTGGCCTTTTCAAGGATTTTCTTCCTGGACTTATTCATTTTGTATGTAGCATAATCTCCCCTCCTCCCTCTTTCTCCTAGATCACTATAACTTATAAACCGTATGACCTCAGGCCAAGATCTGACTTGGGCTAATATAGAGTAACAGTGACTGAATTTTTCTCTTCTTGAAACAGCAGCAACAGTATATGACACAACCATTTTCAAAATACTGGATATCAAGCAACGAAGGCCAGAATTCTTGAGAGACGGCAAGCAAGGTGAAGCCTATGATTGCTCCATTACATGAGAGAGTTTTCAGCCACAGCAGGAACATAACTCAGGCAAAACCTGTTAAACTCCAGTAATTTCCCAGACAACTGAGTCCAGAGAGACCAAATTAGGAAGAATATGCAGGGATAAGTACCATAAGGAGAGAGAGAGAACTGCTGAGGTCGGCTAAGGGATCCACGTCAAGTATTCAGCAGAGATCTGTGAATGCATATGAAGAAACTATAGAAAGATAAGGAAAGAAACCCAGAAAGACTTAGAATAAACAGCTGGCCAGGAAAAGAGCTTGCTGTCACTGTTCAGTCTGGAAAATCTCATGCTTTATAAGACTGTAGGTGTAGTACATAGAAGAATTTTGATTCAGTTGTGGGGAATAGTCCTAGACGAAGTGCTGTTCTAGTCTAGTTTAGCACATCTTGAAAGAGATACTATCGGATCAGTCTGTTCCCAAGTAACTGAACTTGATTCCAGAGCAAAGTTAAAAGTTCAGGAGAGTTATATAAATACGAAAGCGCCTAAAAGTGAGAATATTTACAATTATTAATATTGAATAAAAATTCTCAGGCTTGCAAAGAACAGGAAAATACAATCCACAATGAAATACAACAACATTGCCATAGATGTGAAAACCAGCAGGCAAATTACTGTATTTGCATTAGATATAATTGAAAGTTAAGTGGAGTCATAGACAACATAAAAAAAAGACCCGAACTAAACTTTTAGAGAAGAAAATAATAATGCCTGATCGACAAATATATATATTGAATAGAATTAACAGGTTAGGCATTTTAGAAGAAAGACCAGGGGGCCTAGCTAAATAATAAAACATGACATTGAGTGTAAGAAAATTTTTTTAAAAAAGATCATCAGTTAACTTGAGACAGCTTCAAATAGTTTAAAATATATGTAACTTGGTACCCTAGGGAAATAAAGGATCTGAGAGACAGACAGGTACTTGAAAATGTATGTTGAAATTTCTTTAAATTTGACAAAAACTCTAAACTCACATGTGTAAGAAGCTCACTGAATTCCAAGCACAAGAAACATGAAATGACACCAAAATATATCATAGTCAAATTGTTCAGTTTTAAGAGAAATCTTAAAAGCTCCGTTGTGTTTAGGGAAGAAGCATGGTACTTATTAAGAAACAGATAACATTTACTTTCAGAAACAATTCAAGAAAATAGTAGAATAGTATCTATAAAATATTTAAAGAAATCTGTACTAGAATTCTGTGTTTACTGAAAATAGCTTTTAAAATGAAGGTGATGATTTTGATAATACACTAAGGTTATGTGGGATTCTCTTATTAAGGGAAGCTGAATAAATAAGCATGAGAACAAGGAAATTGGTCATCTAGCAAGACTGTGGATTTAAACCTAGTTACACAATCACTTTAAGTGCAAATGATATATCCTTCAACTAAAAGACTTACCTGTTAACTGGATTTAAAAGTGAAACCCAACTATATGCTACCTACAGGAAACACATTTTAAAAATAAATATAAATAGATTTAAAACAAATGTATTACATGCCATTTGTAACATAAAGAAAGTTGAAGTGATTGTACAAATGCTAGATAAAGTAGATATGAGAGCAAAGAATGTTATTAAGGATAAAGAACATTATTGTATAGCAAGAAAAAATCATTTTATTCAGAGGACGTAATCCTAAAACTGTATGAAAGCATATGAACCTAATAACAATTTCAAACTACACTGGAGAAAATAGAACTGTGCACAGAAGTAGATAAACTGAATTTAAGGATTAAAACCTCATGCAGATTACTTCAGACCCACATATATTCAGTGGTGAAACCTACCAAACATTTGAGAAAGGAGTAGGGCAAATTCTATAAAAGCTCTTGCAAAAAGTGGAAGAGAAGGTAATGTTTCCCACCTCATTGTATGAAAAAATACTTCATTAATGCCAAAAACAAACAAATATAAGAAAGAAAACCACAATCTAATGTCTCTCAGAAACTAGCTGTAATAATACTAAACAATTTTTACAAACTAAGTGTAACTTTAAAAGTTTAATATATCAAGATCAAGTCAAATTTATCCCAAGAATACAAGGCTAGCTTACATTTGGAAACCATTCAATTCAATTCACAAATTATAGAAATAAAACCTGATTATCTGAATGTGTAGAAAAAATTAGACAAAATTCAACATAGCTGCCCAATAAAAGCTCTGAGCAGGCTACAAACTGAATGGAGTTTCCTCTTCCCAATGAAAGACAACTCTTAGGCCTTGTATTGAGATGTCCCTTCACAGCCTTCTGTGTTCATAGGTCGAGCTTTTGGAAGGTGGCTGGATCATGACCGTCTGATAACTAGATCAGTGTTAGCGTACTCCTGGGTGTTATTTTTTTCAAGAGCACTCTTTATTTTACACCACTTATATAGGCTCAGTGTGCTATGGCATACCTTGGGCACAATATGGCTAGTTTGTTGAAGTTAGAAGCTTTATTTCTATAAAGTCCAGCTTTTATTAGATGTTTCTAATTCTCAAAATTACAGAATTAGAAGATGTCTCATTTTAAGCTTTAAATAAGTATATGATAAAATAACATCAGTAGGGTCTAAAGACATAAGGAAGTGTTTTTGGGGTCAGAAGATAGTAGACTAAAAGTGCCTGCTTAGGCAGGAACAGGGACAATCCCTGGCGAGCTGTGCAGGCCCTGTCCCTGGGGCACCTCACACGGTGACTGAGACTGGGTGTGGTGGTGGGTGCCTATAATCCCAGCACTTGGGAGGCTGAAAACAGGAGGATCACTGTGAGTCTGATCTATGTAGTGAGACCCTTTGGACCCTGTCCTAAATACATTAAAACAACAACAAAAAAGTGTTTTTGTTTCTTTTGGTACAGCTATGGCTACCAAACTGTATACCAGGGCACCTTAGGAAATTAACATGGTAATCGCCAAATATTTAAAAGTTTTAAGGAAACATAGCAGTACCTGCTAGATACCACACAGACTACTAATTCCAGGTAGTGTGGTTAAATGGATTTACTAAAGACAGAAGCCTCTTCCCAGGCATGGGTGGCACCAATGAATGGGTGTGTAGCCGGATGGAACACAAGCAGAAGTTTGCTGCTGCTTTTCTGTGCCCTGCTTTCTGCCTGTGCTGCTAGGCACTGTTTCCCTTCTGCCACGCCCCTCTGCCATGCCACCTCTTTGAGGCCTGCCCACTATGGACTGAAACCTCTACAAACTGCGAGCAAACATTAATCTCTTCTTCAACTTGTGGGTGTCGGGGTATTTTGTCCTAGCAATGAGAAAGTAAGACAGAATCTATAAAAACTCCAGAGCTAACACCATTTACATGTGAAAAACTAAATTCTTTCCCCCTAAGATCAGTAACAAATTAAAGATATTTAGTACAGTGCTCAACACTGTACTGGGGTGCAGCAAGTTAAAAAAAAAGTCAGATGCATTTAGATTGAAAAATAAATAGAACTATCTTTATCACAGTGACTTAAGCAACTATATAGAAAATCCAAATGAAACTCTAAAAAAGTTATAAGAACTATTATATGAGTCTACCAGGGCTATAGAATACAAAAATCAATTGTACAAAATCAGTTGTTCTTTGTGAAAAATGATGCTAATTGGCTATCCACATGCAAAAGAATGAATTTGAGCCAAAGTCTTATACCAAATATAAAAACTAGGTTAAATGAACTAAAAACCTACATATAAGAGTTAAAACTATGAAACTCTTTTTTTTTTTTTTTTTTTTTTTTTCGAAACCAGGGATTGAACTCAGGCCCTTGCGCTTGCCAGGGAAGTGCTTACTCCACTGAGCCATCTCCCTGGCCTCCACGAAACTCTCTTCAAAGAATACACAGGTTTAAATCTTTGTGACTTTGGTTTATTTTATTTTTTATTTTAGGGAAGGGTCTACAGGGTGTTTAGGGTCTCACTACTAGATCAACTCATAGTGATCTGCCTGTTTACAGCCTCCCAAGAGCTGTGATTACAGGAGCAAGCCACCACGCCCAGTCTCAATTGCCATCTCAGTGTGCTCCTGGGGTGGAGCCGGCATGTCAGGCCTAGGGATCGAACCCCAGCCCCTGCTCCTGCTTGCAGGTGCTTTAATCTGCTGAGCTATTTGGCCGGCCCTGTGACTTTGGATTAGGCAATAAAACCAAAGAAGAATCGGGTTTCATCAAGACTAAGGCACTTTGTTAGCATGTGGGGAGGCTGAGGATAGCAAGTTTCAGCCAAGCATTTGCAATTTAGTAGGGCTCTGTCTCAGAAAACAGAAAGGGCTGGAGATATAACTCAATGCAAAGGTCCTGGGTTCCATCTCCCATGCAAATAAACAACAGGAAAACTTTTGTGCATCAAAGGCCCCTCAAAGTGATAAGATAAACATAGAATCACAGGATGTTTCTACAAGTCAAATATTTAATAAAGGTACAGCATCCAAAATACATGAAGGACTCTTAGTACTCAATAATGAAAAGATAATTCAACTTGAAAATGAGCAAACAGCATGAACAGACATGTTTCTAAAATTGACACATAGATCACTAATAAGCCCGTAAAGCATTCAGTATGGTTAGCGTCATCACACTCATGATCACCGTGACTATCATTGTCATCTAAACTTGTTGAGAAAGAGGTTGCTTGTCTTGCTCCGTGCTATGTCCACAGCTTGTGGAACAGTGCCTGGGACATGGCTATTGACTGGAAAATACTGTCTAGACTGGCAGGAATGACCAGAGCTGTACAGTGGTGGCAGAAATAGTGGAGTGGCACCGGGGAGCCCGAAGGCAGGCAGAGGTGAGAGAGAGAAGGTCATGCCTATGTGACACCAACCTTGCTTCTATCAGCTGTGCAGGAGGGCAGGTCAGCTGTTCTCTGAAAGTCAGTAACTAATATTCCTAGGAACAGGTCCCTGCTGTAATGTATAACATAGATGAATGGATGTCACTTTAAAGAATAACTGTAAATCAAACATTATATAACCACTAGCCATTTCTTTAAAGGACATTATTAGCTACTAAAAAAAAAAAAAAAATCTGTGTGACCGTCCTTGATCACATGCCTTCTGTTTTCTTGAGACAAAACCACTCTCCTGATTTTTAGTATAATAATGCTCTTGCACAAAGAAAAAAAAATTACAGTGTTCTTACATATAGCTAAGTTATATATTATTTAGTTTTTAAACTTTATATAAATAGAGTAATGCTGAATATACTCTTTCCTGATCTTTTTCAGTCAACATTATATAGTAAGATACTTCTGTGTTGATGGACGTGACCATTATTGCTGATACATAGAGAGTACCACTGAATAGTTGTGTCGCTGCTTATTTTCCAGCCTAAGTAGGTGCACTATTTCTAGTTTTCTTATTATTAAAATGATGCTATACCTGCCGTGCTGGCCCTGCCCCCGGGGCGCGCTGAGACTGCTATTGAGACTAGGTGTGGTGACGGGTACCTGTAATTCCAGCACTTGGGAGGCTGCAAACAGGAGGATCACTCCAAGTCTGATCTACGTAGTGAGCCCCTGTACGCTCCATACTAAATACATAAAAAAATAAAATAAAATGATGCTACAAATATTTTTGAGCATGTTCAAGTTTCTCCAGGCTCAGGAATTTATTTAATTGACTTAAGTTTGCTAACTAATGTCAGAGAATTTTCTTAGGTGGTTAATTAATTTAGAATCCTGCTAGCAAGCGCTGGCCAGATAACTCAGCAGATTAAAGTGCCTGCTTAGGCAGATGCAGGGGCCAGGGTTCGATCCCCGGTGTGCTGAGTTGGCTCCGCCCCGGGACATGCTGAGACAGTGATTGAGATGAGGCACGGTAGTGCTGTGAGTCCGATCTATGTAGTGAGACCTTGTAGATCCTGTAGACTCTGTACTAAATACAAAAAAAAAAAAAAAAAAAAAAAAAAAAAAAAA
>NW_004524625.1:511833-515666 GCF_000260255.1 Octodon degus | reverse complement strand
TTATTTTACAGCATTTTAAGATTCAGGGAAAAGTTACTAAAATGGTGGAGAAGTCCAACCCCTTAACCATGTTTGTTACCGTTAACATCTGGAGTTACCATGCATTTTTTCTCACAGAAGAGAAGCCAATTTTCGTACATGACTGTCAACTATCTGTCGCTTCCTTTTGGTTCTACTAATGCTCTTCTGCTTCAGGATTGCACCCAAGAGACCATGATCCAATTAGCTATCATAGCTCCTTGTTCTTTTTTCGTGTGGATGGTACTGTCTCAGTCTGTCTTGGTTTTTCATAACCTTGACCCTTTGGGGGGTGTTGGTCAGATGTTTTGAGGACTTGTTTATCCATTTGGGTTATATGATATTGGGTTAGATAAGTTGTTAGTTTCAGGAAAGACTGTCACAGGAGTGAAATTCTCTTCTAATCACATATCAAGGGCATGACTTAGGGCTGGGGAGATGGTGCAGTAGAAAAACTGCTTGCCTGGCAAGTGCAAGGGCCTGAGTTCAATCCCTGGTTCTGCCAAAAAAAAAGAAAGAAAGCTAGCATAGAGCTGCATGTAACTTACGGGGCCAGGGTGATGGCTCAGTGGAGTAAGCACTTCCCTGGCAAGTGCAAGGGCCTTAGTTCAAGCCCTGGTTACACACACACACACACACACACACACACACACACACACACACAGAGCATGACTTAGTGATACTGTCACCATCTGCACGCTACTCAGGAAATCATTCAGTGCACTTCAAACTCAAGGTGGGAGAAGATAATACTCTCCTCTGGAAGGGAATTGGAGCTCTTCTGCATGAGATTTCTCCATCATTTATTTTATTGCTGAAGTTGTTTCAGCTTTGATCACTGGTGACTCCTTTTGATTAGCTCCTTTGTCCTTTGACATAACCTCATCTTTGTTTTTAGGACATTACCTTCTGACACTACGGAAATCTCCAGACTCACCTCTACCTTTTCTGTCTCTGCTCTAGAACTACCTATTTTCCAAGAAGCCATGATTTCTTTCTTGAAGAATGATATTAGAAACCAAGATGTGAGTACGGGATGTGAGCACTGCTGTGTGTGGGAGTGTTACTGCTTCTAGCTCCCCACCTTACAATGGAAAGACCTAGGAAATATATGTGCATATGCTAATTTATGAAATCACATACCCCTGACTAGCTCTGTCTACTCATCTATCTCTATGTTAAGTTAACCGTGCTGATGATGTCTCTGACACTAATCCAGCATTAGACTGCATTTTCTTTTTTTTTTCGGTAGAACAGGGGATTGAACTCAGAACCTTGCGCTTGCCAAGGAAGCGCTTATTCTACTGAGCCATCTCCCTGGCCCCTAGACTGCATTTTCTTCTTCTTCACTTCACTGAATTTCCCTCATACCGATGAGGAATGGGCTCCCGTCATCCACTATCCATTTAATTATTTGCTTAGCCTCAGTATTTGCTCAGCACAGTAGTTTCAGAATTGGGAATCTGTATTCTTGTAAGAAATAATTTTACCAGTTCCAATTCAGCGTCTGTGTATAGTTCTTCTTGTTTTTAGCCATAAAGTTTCAGCCAAAAACAGTGTTTCCAAAGTTACTTAGGTCAGCTCCTTTTTTCTGTACCCCTTTCAAGTGTTGTTTCGTACATTTCTAATACACTTAGCTTCTTTTGTCACAGGCTGCATTCCATCCTGGAAGCCCTTGACCTTCTGGTTGATTGATTTTCAAAATTCACATGCATTAAAGTTCACATTGTGTGCTGTGAATTTTGATTGGTTTTGACAATTGTGTGGCGTCATGAATGCCCTGCTATAGAACCATAATTGACTCTAAAAACTCTCCCTCTTGTTTCTCCTGCAGTCAGCTCCTCTTCACAATCTCCCCAGTGACTCATCTATTTGCCATCTTTATTCCTTTTTTTCTTTCTTTTTTTTTTTTTTGCGGAACCAGGGATTGAACTCAGGTCCTTGTGCTTGCCAGGGAAGCGCTTATTCCACTGAGCCATCTCCCCGGCCCCTTATTGCTTTTCTTTTTCTTGGTGTCATATATAAAAATCTGGCTTTGATCTGGCCTATGTCACCAGGCAAAGTGCATTTCAAATTCATTCATAACTTTTCCATGAATTAATAGTTGTTTATTTTTTATCACCGAATAGTATTCCCTTGTACCACAATGGAATGGTTAATTTTATGTGGATTAGTACATGTTTGCAGTGTATAATGATTCCTCTTACCATGGGAAGTTGGTACCTGTACACAACGCATCCTAATTCATTTTGTGTCTCCTTCCCCATCTGTCTTTTCCCTTCCTCCATCTCTTGATCTCCTTTTTATTTGTCAAAGATCTCGTGCCCTGTTTTCTATTATCTTTTATTTTGCTCTTTAATTTATTTATACTAGTAAAAGAAACCCTGTGGTATGAAGGCTTAGGGGTTTGGTTTATTTCACTTAACACTGTGGAATAAAGACACATACATTTTCCTACAAATGACTCAAATGTATCCTTCTTTATGATACAGTAGTAGTCCACTGAGTACAAGCACCACACTTATTCCATTCATCTGTTGACAAACATATAAGGCAATTCCAAGGTTTAGTTATTGTGGGTTGTGCTGCTACAAACATGGAGTGTGTATATCACTATAATTGATGTCTTTAACTCTTTGGAGAGGATACCTAGAAGGAAAACAACTGGATTGAATGGAATTTCATTATTATTATTATTAATTATTATTATTATTGAGAGAGTTTCACTATGTAGTCTAGGCTGATCTTGAATTCACTAAGAAGCCCAGGCTAGCCTTGAACTTGTGGCAATCCTCTAGCCTCAGCCTCCTGAATGCTGGGACCATTTGCGTGCATCACTATACCTGGTTGCAAAATTACTATTTTTAGTTTTTTGAGAATCTCTGTACTTATTTTCATAGTAGTTGTATTAGTTCGCATTCCCACCAAAAACATGGAAGGGTTTTATTCCCCTGCAGCCTCACCAACATTTATTCTTCCTTGACTTTTATTTTTATTTTTTGTTTTTTGATGATAGTCGTGTCATGGTTAATTCTGTGTCAACTTGTCTAGGCTGTAGGCCAATTATGCGATCAAACACTAATTTAGGTGTAGCTGTGAAAGTGTTTTGTGGTGTGATTAACATCTAAAATCAGTTGACTTTAGAGTGCTTTACAGTTGGGTGGCCTCATGCAATCCTAAGGAAACCATAAACATTCATGTACAGGATTTTGTGCTTATTAAATTTTCAGTTCACTTGAATAAATATCTAGAAGTGTATTGCTGGGCAGTATAGTAAAGATTTTTATAAGGAACTGCCAACTGTTTTCCAAAGTAGCTACAATATTTTGCATTCCTACCAGCAATGAATGAATGCTCCTGTTTGTCTTGATCCTTGTCAGCATTTGCTACTCCTGGGTTTTTGGGTTTCAGGCATTCCACAAATAGTGAAGTGGAATCTCACTGTTGTTGTTTTCATTTTTCTTAATGACAAATGATTTTGAATGTAATTTTCATTTTTCTAATTATTATTAAAGTTGAATTTATTAAGCATTTGATTTTTCCTTTTATGAGATGTCTGCCAGTTATACCTATTGTAAAATTTTGTTTAGTGGTTTCTCAGGCACTTAAAATATATACTTTTTTCCTCCCATAATTTTATTGAGAAACAAATAGCAATGAGACAGTTTCAAACCAAATTGGTAGGACAGGTTCAATAATTAACACATTGCATACATTCTTCCCAGTGGTTAATTGCTGTACAAGATGTGGACTTGATATCCTATTTATAAACACCATTAGAACAAATTGCTCTATTCATTAAGAGAATGTAACTA
>NW_004524625.1:507649-509303 GCF_000260255.1 Octodon degus | reverse complement strand
AATTGTAATGCCTCCTGCCTTGTCTTTATTGCCCAGGATTGCCTTTGCTATTCTAGGTCTTTTCTGGTTCCAGATAAATTTTAGGAATGATTTCTCTACCTCTGTGAGGTATAAAATATATACTTTTAATTTGTGCTAATTTACCTTTAGGTAAAAACCTATACGCCCTCACATAAGGTGTAATATTTAAATAATTACTGAATTCCTACAGACCATCCAGTGTGTTAGATATTTTGTCTTTTTTTATTATGTGTTTAGTACAGGGTCTACAGGGTCTCACTACACAGATTGGGCTTGTAGTGATCCTCCTGTTTTCAGCCTCCCAAGTGCTGGAATTTCAGGTATGCGCCACCACTCCCAGTCTCAGTCGTAGTGTCAGGGCTCCCTAGGGATGGGGCCGACACAGCATGCTGGGGATCGAACCCAGATCCCTGCATCTGCTTAAGCAGGTGTTTTAACCTGCTGAACTATCTGGCTGCCCCTTGTCTTTTTATATGTTATAAACTTCATGATACATTGTTACTATTTTTGCTTTAGTCAGTTATTTTTAGAGTATGAAAAAAAAATTTATATGTACTTTCATTTAAAATCGTTTCCATAGCTGCTCATTTTTTTGTGTGTATGTCTAAAGTTTTGTTTGGTGTTGGTTAGCTTTCTGTTCCTGTAACAAATACCTGAGATAGCCAGTGAGTAAAGAAGAAAAATTTGTTTGCGCTAACAGCTTTGGAAGTCTCAGTCCGTGACCTGCTGGTTCCATTGCTCTGGGCTCGTGGTGATAGAGCACAGTGCATTAGCGCATGAACACAGGGGTTGGTTGGGGGGATCCCATTTGCAGTGACCTGAAAACTGCCGCTACGACCCACTTCTTAGTGGTTCTGGTGCCTGCTTAGCGCCATGTTGGGGACTGAAACTTTGGCACCTGGGCCTTTTCATAGTCACAAGTAGCAGTATGGATATTCTTTCCGTCTGTACTTCTACCATTTCATGTAGCTTGGGTTTTCTGGCAGTGATGTCTCATAACGTTTGTTTGCGTGAAAGTATTTTGCTTTTACTGTTAGAAGATTTTTCTTTTCTGGGAAGAAGCTTTTGGATATCAGTCCTTGATGGTTTTTTCTTCTTCTTTTTTTATTTTACAAAGAGAGTACAAAATAATAAAACAGAAAAATTATAAATGATACAGAATTTCACTTAACAAAGTAGTATGGATTTTGAAGATACTACTTACTTGTCTTCTGGTTTGTTAGTTTCTTTTCTTCCTTTTTTTTTGTATTTAGGACAGGGTCTACAGGGTCTACAGGGTCTATAGGGTCTCACTGTGTAGATTGGACTTGTAGTGATCCTCCTTTTCACAGCCTCCCAAGTGCTGGGATTACAGGTGCACCACCACGCCCAGTCTCAATCACTGTCTCAGCATGCCCCCCCGGGGGTGGGGGCGGCAGGGCTGTCACGGCAGTTCCCAGGGATTCAACCCCCGACCCCTGTGCCTACTTGCAGGCTCTTTAATCTGCTGAGCTATTTGGCCAGCCCTGCGTTGTTTCTTTCAATGAACTAGTAGAAATTAGAACTAATAGAAATTATAATATACAATATTAGCTATATTGGGGTTATATGCATATACTTTTCCCCCTTCTTTCTTTTCTCCTTTCCCCCATCC
>NW_004524625.1:494562-507064 GCF_000260255.1 Octodon degus | reverse complement strand
TATAACAAGAAATGTAACTTTTGTATCTGATAAGGTCAGTCAAGTACCCTCAGGATTTATCCTGTAGCCCTGTACTGCAGTTTGTAGATCCTTTGTCAGTGTCAGCCATGTGGATGAGTCACGGCCATTGCTTGACCACTTTACTCTCTGTGAAAGCCTGAGAAAATGTTTTCTCTCCCTGTGACTCTCCTTAAGGCCTTTCTTTTTATTGTTTTACATTTGTGGCACTGGGCACTGAATTCAAAGTTTTTGTTTTGGGCTATATCCCAGCCCCTTTTATGTTTTTTTATTTTTTTATTTTAAAGGAGGGTCTTGCTAAGTTGCCCATGCTAGTCTGGGAAATTTGCAAATCTCCTGACCCAGTCTCCTGAGTAGTTGGGATGCTAGGAAGATTTTCTTTTTATATACATATATTTATTTATTTTTGTTCATCTTAGTATTTTCTTAGCTTTGTAGAGCTGTGGTTTGATGGATATATTTTTCATCATTATGAAAAATTCTCAGTCACAATTTTTGAATAATTCTAATGACTTATTTTCTTTTTCTGGAGCTACAAGTACAACTATTAAGACTGTTTAATATTGTCCCATAGCCCCTGCATTCTCTTCTTTGTTTTTGTCTTGTTTTCTTATAGTCCTATTTTCTTTGTGTTTTAGTATAGGTAATTTTATTTGAACTACCTTCAAGTCCACTAATTCATTTTCCAGCTATATTGAGTCTTATGAAAAAGTACTGAAACATTTATTCTTCATTTATTTATATATGGTGGCAATGAAGATTGAACGTAGGGCCTTTGCACTGAGCTGCATCCATAGTCTTTTTAATTTTTATTTTGAGACAGAGTCTTGCAAAGTTGCCATGGCTTGGGTCGAACTTGTGATCCTCTTGCCTCTGCCTCCCAGAGTGCTGGGGTTGCAGGTGTGTGCCACCATACCTGACTTATTGAAAGAATTCTTTATCTCTGATGTTGTTTTTTTTTTTTTTTGTTTCTCAGATTTAAATTTGACCTGGGCTTATAGTTTGCATCTCTTTGCTGATGTGTCTCCAGGTGTGCGTGCATACTCTCCACCTTTCCCACTATACTGTAATGTATTACTTTTAGCTCTCTAAAGTCCCCTTACCATGGTTCCAATTTCTGGATCATTTCTGACCCAGGATACATGGATTGCCTTGACTCCAGACAATAGGTTGTTTCATGTTTTTTCTTTTTTTTTGTCTATTAATTTTGTAGGAGAGACTGAAATAAATAGTATTTCTACTTGGAAATAGACGTGTCTCCTGTTTCTTCAGTACATTATTATGTGGAGAAGTGCAGAGGGCTGTCACTGTCTCTCTTTTTTCTTTTTTTATATTTTAGGGAAGGGTCTACAAGGTGTTCAGGGTCTCACTACTGGATAGGAATTGTAGTGATCCTCCTGTTCACAGCCTCCCAAGAGCTGGGATTATAGGTGCACGCCACCACACCCAGCCTCAATTGCTGTCTCAGCTTGCACCCTGGGGACAGGGCCTGCATGGCAGGCCCAGGGATTGAACCCTGGGCTCCTGTGCCTACTTGCAGGTGCTTTAATCCACTGAGCTCTTTGGCCAGCCCTGGGCTGTGTCTCCATGGTCTCACTCTTTCCCCTGGGAGACGTGGTTGCCTGCTACCTCATGTCGTGAGTGTGGACAGGGAAGGTTCTTTCTATAAATTCCAGCCTCGGCCCTGGGCCTAGAGGGTAGAAGAGGGTCTTTCTCAACATTTCTGCCCTTTGTCCTTATTATGGAAGCCAGTCTGCCTTATATCTGGGGTAGTTCTTAAACTACATAGGATTTCCTGTCCTCCTGAGGAAAAGACCTCTGGTGGGATTAGTTAAGGAATTTATGCCTGGAACAGCTTCTTTTTCTTCTGTCCTTGCTCCTCAGTAATGAGATTTTGCCTGTCTGTGGGCCAGCAGGGTTTGCTATCTCCCCCAAAGTAGCTTAAGGTTTTTGTTGCATGTTAGGGAACAGGCTTGGCTAGAAGGTGACTGGCGTGCCTTTGCTGCTGTGGTGTCTGAAGCACATCTGTGTGCATCTGTGTCTACCCATGTGGCTCTCCACCCCTCTCCATCCCTCATCCTTCTGCTAGCTGCTCTCATGAATACCTGGTAGAAACCCAGGAAAAAGCCTGAAAGAATGTTAAAACTCACCCAGAGCACGGGGCTATCTTATCTGTTACAGAAGCCAGCATTGGGCTTTAGCAGTATGTTAAACTTTTAGCTGTTGTCTTCTTATTTACTCGTACAGTGACCAGTGCCTTTGCCTCTCATGCTGTCACATGAGCCAGTCTTTGGTTCTCATCCCTTCGTTTTGGGATTTAAAGTACTTGTTCTCTGACCTTAGCCTGCTGATGGGTTCAAGAGAAGTTATCATTAGGTATTTTGCTCGGTGGTAAAGCAGAGAGAGAGAGAGAGAGAGAGAGAGAGAGAGAGAGAGAGAGAGAGATTAGGAATATATTTGTTTTATTTTTATTTTAGGGAAGGATCTGCAGGGTGTTCAGGGTCTCACTCCTGATAAGACTCATAGTGATCCACCTGTTTACAACCTCCCAAGAGCTGGGATTACAGGTGAATGCCACCCCACCCAATCCTAATTGCTGTCTCAGCAGGCCCTGGGGGCAGGGCTGGCACAGGCCCAGGGATCGAACCCCTGGCCCCTGCGCCTGCTTGCAGGCACTTTAATCCACTGAGCTATTTGGCTGGCCTAAGATTAGGAATTTATGATTTGTAGTTTAGCTAACTTTTCATGCTAGGAGGAGAGTGATGCTCTTCCCAGTTTTTTACATCTGCATCTTGGGAAGTGATGAAACCCTCTTTGCCCCCATAGTCTTAATAAAGTAAACAGGTTTAACCTCTTACTGAATCCATCCCCTTCCCACTGTCCCCTTTCCTGGATCCTCTCTGTATACATTCAACTCAGTTCTCCACCTTCAAAGTAAAAGATCTGCACCGGCACTATAAGAGTGTGCAGAAGAGAAAGGATGGGGAAGAAACTGAGAGGAGAGGCAACACTGTCAGGGAGGAGGGTTAGGAAATGTCTTTGACTACTCCCATGTGGATAGTCTTTGTCCTGTTACACCTGTGAATACCAGCAATAACCGGGACGAGACACCAGCACTAGCGCAGGATGGACCTCTGCCGGCCAGTCCTCTTAGGAAACTGTAGTTGAGAGGCCAAACTGACCCACATCGGGAGGTAATGGAGGCGAGAAGAAGGAGAAAGTGCTGAATGGATTTTGGTTGACCCAATCCATTGAAAAAGTGAACCAGGCATAGGTCAGAAGAGGATTCTGGAGTGTTATATAGCTGCTGTTTAGATCCCTTCTACTCTTCAAGAGAATCAAAGCGTTGTTTTAATGGCTTCACATGCTTTTAAATAAAGTGCTACTCTGGGACTGAACCACAGGTTAGCTGTGGACTCAGGAAGGTTATACTGCAGACTCTGTGGTTGTGCTTTGCAGGTTAAGAATCTGAGGTCACTGGTGGCAGGCGAGCTGCTGCCAGCCATACAGCTGGGATATAGTAATACAGTGAGGTGCTTGGATGAAAACCCAGCCAGGTCTGCCCTTCTACCCTGAGACCCTTCATTCTTGCTGTTCAGCATCTTTTCCCTGGCCATCCCCACCCCAGAGGTGGTACTTCTCTCTCTCTTATCTCCTGCCACCAGCATCTACACCCTATCCAGCCTGGCCACTCCAGCCTCTGGAGACATCTTCCCTACCCCCATCAATGAGGAGGAAAAGTTCTTTGGTTCCTGACGTGCCCCAGACAGCCAGGCCCCACGGACTGAAGCCAAGTGGATCCCCTCTGGGTGGCCCCAGCCTGGGCCCTGGGTGTGTACCCTGTCATAGCCCAGGAATGTGGGCATCAGAGTACCAGTAGCAGACAGCTTGCTGGCTGCCAGCCAAGCTGGGGCCCCCGGATAACCAACAGGAGCTGACAGGCCATTTGAGAAGATGGCAGAGTTGAAGGGGCATTTTTCAGAGTGGTCCAGGCTGAGTAGAGCAGCATAAGCAGTTGGAGCCAGCAAGCTCAGGTGAGCCACTGCCTGACAGGCCTCAGCTTCCCTACCTGTAGGATAGAGGCAATATCTCCTGGCCGCCTACTGTGAGAAAATTAATGTGTTGTTTGCACTGCCGGATTGTATTGCCAGCCTCAGCCCCTCTCAAAGACCCACAGGGTGGACAGGCTGCGCGAGCACAGATTGCATCTCATGCTGGCCACAGAGCCAAGAGCGAACTCCAGATCCCATGCCTCTCCACCTAAGACCCTGCTGCCTCAGTTCAGTCCCTTTTTGGCTGAACACATCCAAGGAGGCAGTATGGTTTCCTGCACAGTGGCCAGCATGGGTTAAAATTAATCCAAAGACTCCTGAGATGGGGCCAGAGTCCTGGCCTCCAGGACAAAGCCATTGCCAGCTTGCTGAGGGAAGCCAGACCGAGCATTTCCCTCACAGGGCCCCGGTTCCTTTATTGTAAAGTGAGGGCATCATTGGGAGCAGCACTTCTCATACGTCAATAATGGGTTTGCAAATCCCAGGAACCTTGTTAATACCAAAGCTAGCAGCAGGCCCGATACCGTGCACATCCAACATGCTTCCAGGATCTGCTGCTTCTGGCCTTGGGGCCACATTTTAAGACCGAGATCCTGAGGGAGTCCTGGGAGCTTTGGGCCAGGCATTTGGTCCACTGCTGGGGCTCTGAGACCATTCCCTCTTCCACCCCAACGGTCCCACCCTGAGCTGCCCTGAGGTTCCTGGAACTCCTCGTTGAGAGCATCTTCCCTTCTCTGTTATGCCCCTCGCTCCTGCCTCACCTTCAGAAACAGGAAGTCTAAGGCTACTCCTTCCTCTCCTGGGATCTGCCTTGGGAAAGGGCTCACCTCCTACTTATTACAGGAAACAGGTCCCCAACTTCAAGGAAGATGTGGAAGTTCAGTACAGCTCCCCAGCTCCATGGTGGAGGTTGAGAGGATAAGAGCTTTGAGGACTGCTATGAGGTAGTGCTTTTGGGGCCTTGCTCTCTGCTTTCCTCTCTCTCCCTCCATGGCATCCAGCGGCAGCTGCCACAGTGAGATTTATGTGTATGCCACTGGGGTTTTGTAAAGAAAAGAGGGCGTGTCTACAAGGAAGGAAGAAACAACATTTGTTAAGGTCTTATTGTGTGTCAGGCAAACTGGAAAACATCATTTCCAGCCAGCTCTTGGTCCTGTGAGGTACACTTGCCTGGATGCATTGTGAGGACAAAATAAGATGAAGCATTTGAAACTCTCAATGACTTCATCAGCAGTTCGGGGAGTGGGCCGAGGCAGCCTGGCTTCAGAGAGCAGAGTCTGGGCCAGGGGTCCAGCTCAGTTGGATGGAGCCTACAGACTTCAGGTGGGCTTTGGTTATTCTATGGGAGCGGTGGGAGGCTGGTTAGGGTTAGGAGAATTTGGGGTTGGATTTGACTGGCTTTGCAGAAGCAGTGTGGCCCCTGAATAGAAAGAGGGGAAAGGAATTGTAGAGGGTCAGAGGGAGCCCCAGTGAGGTCTCTTCCACCTCTGGGCTCTTCAGCCGAATAGACTGCGTGGCGTCTCTCGTTCATGTCCTAAATCTCTGGTCAGCACGTGCACCCTCCTCACACTTTTATTTTCCTTGTGGAAATCTCCAGGAGGGGGCAGCACAAGCCTCAATCTCCCCTTGGGAAAATAAGGTCCGAGGAACACCAAAAGCTTCTCCCAAACTATTCCAGAATGAGTCACGGGAGTGGGCCTGGAACCCAGACGCCCGTAGAACTCTAGGTCCTGCAGGGAGGCCGGAAGGCCAGGGCCTGCCCGAGTCAGCCAGCGTCCATCATCGGGAGCATCGCCCCGCTGGCCCAGCTCAAAATAACTTTCCAGATGCAGGGAAATATTTTATCCCAGTCTGTTTTCCCACACACGCACACATGAAAAACAAACATCTCTAAATCTCAATGGGGTCAGACTCGGGGTGGGGGGGAGGGGACGAGAACAGGGCCGGCCGCCCACTGAGAGGTCCAGTTTTTGTCCTTTTAGTTCCTTTCTTGGGGTCAAGACTTCGCTTCCTGAGCTGAGTGTGGCAACTCCTACTGTTTTCCCAGAGGTCACCTGCTCTGGTGTCCGACTGCCCTTTTTCGAGGGTCACACGCCACAGACATTGTGACGCTGACGGCCCAGCTTCAGGGACTGCACTTGGGGGAACTAAGAAGCTCAGGACACAGCTCTGCCCTTGAGAGGCGCTCTGGTGACTGAGCAGCGCGACAGTTCTTTCTCTTTCTCTGAGGAGCTGCTGGAAACTGGAGGCAAAAGGCGCGTAGCTACTGAGGGCCAGCTGCACGCCTGGTGCGCACCAGGCACTGCCACAGGCAGCGCCCCATCCGACCCTCCCAGCAAGCCTCTGAGGCCTCTGTTTATAACCCCATTTCACCAATGAAGAAACTGAGGTCTGGACCGGGTGTGACCTATTCAATACTTCGTGAGCAGGAAGAATAGATTTTATGTTCTGTGATAAAATGCTGGCTCTGGGAGGCCTGTCGGGGCTGCTGGCGGGTTCAGTGAGCTCAGTCGCTCAAACACAGATCTGCTCATCTTTTGCGCTGTGGTAGCCCCAGGTACTCTAACTGATTAGAAAGACAGAAGTGAACCGGGACTTGTGGTTTAACTTTTGTCCTCTCAAAACATATGTTGAAGTCCTAACCCTATGATCTTCTTTGGAAATAAAGTCTTTGCAGATGTAATCAAATTAAAATAAGGCAATTGAGGTGAGCCCTAACCCAACATGAGAAAATACTTTTCTGTTGCATAAGCCACCCAGTTTGTGGTACTTGGCTACTGCAGCCCTAGGAGACCTGTAGAACTGGGGCCTTGGAGGGAAGCAGGCAGAACTGGAACCAGAGGGAGAAGGCTGGGGTGCAAGCTCAGTTCTCAGCTCCACTGGGAGGAACTGTCTCCTGGTAGAGCAGTCCTCAGAGGAGAATTGGTAATTAGCTTGCTATGTGTGTTGCAAATAAGTCTCTGAGTTTGGAGCCCGTCTTTTCACATTCTTCATGGTGTTTCTGATGAACAACAGTTCTTCATTTTAGTGTTGTCAACATTTTTCATCGTTTTCCTTTATATTCTGCCCTTTTGTTGCTAACTTCTAAGAATACTTGCTTACCCTAAAGCCATAAGAGAGGTGCCTACATTTTTAAATAAAATTTAAGTACCTTTCTTTCTTTCTTTTTTTTTTTTGGCAGAACCGGAGATTGAACTCAGGCCCTTGTGCTTACTAGGCAAGTGCTTGTTCTACTGAGCCATCCCCCTGGTCCCCATTAAGTACATTTCAAAGGGATTTTTTTTTTACTCATTTGGAATTGATTTTGGTATAGAATGTGCTCTAAATTTTATTTTAAAATATAAATAACTGCCTACGCATCATTTATTGATACATAGTGTCATCTCTGTCCTATATCTATTCCCCCGCATCAGTGCCTCAATCTTGATTGCTAGACTTGTAATTATTTTATTACGTAGCTTGGTAAATCTTGATAGCTGGTAGAACTAAAATTCTCCATCCTCATCTTGTTCTTTGAGAATATCTTTGAAATATGTATTGTATCTTTTAATGGTCATTTAAAAGTTCTTAATTGGTCATTAATATAAAAGTTCTCTCTCTTTTTAAATGTATTTAGTTGTTGTAAGGTCTCACTATGCAGCTCACACTCATAACGATCCTCCTGTTTTCAGCCTCCCCAGTGCTGACTCTGGCCAGCTCAGCCTGACTTGGGGGCAGGTCTGGCATGGCATGTGATGCTGGAGATGAAACCGCGGTCCCCACACTTGCCTAAGCTTGTCTAAGCAGGCACTTTAATCTCCTGAGCTATCTCACTGGCCCTATAAAAGTTCTCTCAATATTAATGTTAGCATTTCTGTGAAAGATTTACCTTGTAATTTGTATAACAGGGCAAATAGTTTGGTATATACTCTTTTGAAAAATTTCCAGTGTGTGTAGCAACATATACATGTGATATTTATGTATGTATTATGGTGGAATCATTTATCATATATTGTTATGACATTAATTTTTCACTTATGAACAGGTCTTAGGTATCTTTTCTTAGTGAAAAAAATAGAACTGTCTTATTTTAAGCATAATACAGTAATACCCTGGTTCATGAATGTGTCTGTTTGCAAGAAATTTGGTTTGCAAACAAAAGCATCCCACAGAATGTTGCTCCTGTCCACAAACTCCACAGCAGGTAACAAATATGACCATGGCTGTCTTCCTCACACATATACAAATGCAGCTATCTTTTCCAAAATTGTAAAAAAAAAAAAAAAAAAAAGGTTGGGAATATAGCTCAATGGCATAAGCGCCTGCCTGGCAAGTGAAAGGTCCCAAGTTCAGTCCCTGGTAGACTGAGGTACTGCCATATTCATTGCCAGGCATGGTGGTGCAGATTTGTGGTCCCAGCACACTGGGAGGCTGGGGCAGGGGGAGCATGCCTAAAAATAAAAAAAGGACCAGACATGTACCTCAGTTTGAAGAGCTAGGTTCTATTTTTTTTTTTTTTGTACTGGGATCAAACTCAGAATCTCATGCTTGTCAAGGTTTTATTCCTAACACTGATAATTTTTTTCACAATATCTCACTTTACGGAGGTATTCTAATACAGTCAATCAGTTCTTATTGAGGTCTGTTAGTGTCGAATCCAATGGCTCATTTTAAAAATCAATTCTGATTCATTTAATAAGTTATCCTCCAAAAGGGATAAAAGATAAATATCACCTTCTGAAGGCATCATTTGAGAAAATATGATAAAACCGAACATGTTACCTATTTATGCTCATAGTCTTCTATGACATATTATATAAGTACCAACATACGTGCACCACTTGCCATCCCAATTATTTAAATATAGGATGACCAAAATTGCATTTTTTGTTAATTTTTATATGATATTATAAAAGGATAATATAACATGATTTAATATAATATGATATGATATAAAATGATGATTTTATCAAATTTATTCAATACAAGAGTTGAATGGTTAAAATGACAACTGCCTGAGCGACACGAGTAGTACATGAACAGAAACGCTGTCTAACTGATGTTTGGGGTTAAGTTGTTAAGGAAAGTAACTACACAAATACAGTAAAGACCAAGCAAAAAGGTAATAGGCATTGTAGACCCACTACCTTTCCACATAGCTACCCATTAGCTTTCATTGCATTTCATTTTAAGATTTAAAAGTTGAGTGAATAGTATAACAAGCCACTGTGGACTCATCAATTAACTTGAGTACTTAACAGTTCATGGCTGTATTCCATGTAGACGCCCAGCCTGAAATATTTTGACGCGAATGCCAGACATCATAAAATTTCATCTATAAATACTTCAGCAGTATTTAAACAAGTCCAAAAGATAAGTACTTTCATATCTTAAACAATTCATGTTCTAATATAATCAAATATATAATATATCAAATTTCCCTTATTTATTTATGGAATTAGGGAGATGTTGGTCAAAGGTCACAAATTTCGCTTAGGAGGAATCATGTCACATGATCACAGTCTTTCTAGTTAATAACAGTGCACTGTATCCTCAAAAGTAGGTTTTTAAGGGCCGGCCAAATAGCTCAGCAGATTGAAGTGCCTGCAAGCAGGCTCAAGAGCTAGAGATTCAATCCCTGGGCCTGCCGGCCCCACCCCCAGTGCATGCTGAGATGGCAACTGAGACTGGGTGTGTTGCTGCACATCTGTAATCCCAGCTCTTGGGAGGCTGCCTTAGCTGACTAGCTTGATGTAACCATTCTAAACTATATATAGTTCAAAACATCATGCTGCACATCATAAATTTATATTTTTTCTTGTCAATTGAGAAAATAAAAATAATTTGTTTGAATAGGATCCAAAATAAGATATCAAAAGGGAGCAGTCGGGCTTAAATTTCTCTCTCTCTCTCTTTCTCTTTTCTCTCTCTCTCCCTTTTAAATTTCTTATAACTTTTCCCCCCAATTTTACATGCTTATATCTGGTAATCTGAGCAACTACTTTGACAACAACATTATGTAGTACAACAACCATTGTTGAATTCCTATTGAGTTTTTTGGTGAAGTTCTGTATCATTTCTAATGGATTTTTGTTTTTACAATTCTTTATTCTTTTTAGATAATAATAAAAGACCTCGCTCTGATCATTTTATGCTTCTTAAAATTTGTTAAAAATTTTGAAGTGATAACAAAAGTGCAGAAAAGTTGCAAGTGTGTTGCAAAGAACTTTTCTTCCCATGAATCTTCTGAGAGTGAGCTGTAAGGCTGGGGCTTCCCAGCACTCCCCACATCTTCAACACTTCTTGTAAAGAAAGACCATCCTTATCAACAGTGCAGCCGCCCAGTCAGGATGTAAGCACGGACTCATCGCCATCACCACCCTTCAGCCTCCAGTAAGTTTTGGGGTAGCTGCAACAATGTCGCCAATAGCTGCCAGCTCAGGGCAGATGCGTGCAGCATGTTTGTTTGTTGTGTGGTTTTCTTCATTGCATCTTATTAGTGATGGGTGATGTTTTATTGCTGTGATTACTGGTGGTGATCAAGGTGATATTTGCCAGTCTTCTGTGCTATGAAGTTACTATTTTTTTTTAAACTTTTAGGAACTAGTTTTATTAAGGTACAATGTGAAGTTACTTTTTTGTGTGACTTTATAGAGAAGTGCTTTTTTTTTTTTTTGAGAAGTGCTTTGAAACTGCGTGCATCTCATTCCTCATCAAACTTTGAATTCACTCATTGGTTCGTATCAGTATGGATGCATACTTTTGTGTTTCATTCAATAGGTTGCAATTGTTAGCTATTTTTTTTTTTAAATTTTATGTTCGACATGTACCCCAGCCTGGCAAGTGGGAGTCCCTTCAAGCTGGCCCTTGCATTCTTTTGAGAAATCCCCATCATTCTTTAAGCATGTGCTTACTCTCTGGCATAACAAGATGTTCCAGGCTGATTTTATCTTTTTCCTGTCCTTATCTTGTAAACAGGATATGCAAAGTAATGATATTCTAATTCTGTTTTTCTTTATTTACTAGCTAGGCTGAAGCAGGAGGATTGCAAGTTTGAGGCCAATTTGGGGGACTTAGCAAGACCCTATCTCAAAAAAAAAAATGGATGAATGAATGGAGAAATGAAAAAATAAAGTCTAGGGATATACAGCTCAATGGTATAGTGCTTACCTACCATGTACAAAGCCCTGGGTTCAATCCTAAGCAACACACACACACACACACACACACACACACACACACACAGAGTCCTTTTATCAGCTACATTAGTTCATTTATTTGAACAGTTTAAATAGAAAAATTAATGTAGTTTCCTTTGGCTCATCATTTTTCATAATCATGGCTTGGTTTTGTAGCTTTCTCTAACAGTGACTATGAAGGCTTTTCCCCCCAAGTGTTACCATGTTATGGTTTGTGTCTAGCTGTCCCCCCAAAGCCTCATGAAGTCAGGGGGCACGGATTTCTAGAGTTTGTGATTAACTCATGATCCACTGGGATTATGTGTGATCCAAGGTTGGAATTATGGATCTTAGTACTGCTGGGATTATGGGTGTATGTACTTCCCCCAGGCTGGGGCAGAGAGCCTGAATGCAATATAAGAGAGACAGACTCTCTCCGTTGCCATTGTTGTTCCGCCGCCATGAACTGAATGCTCTCTGTCCTGTGCCGCTCTGCCTTGGAGCCAGCCAAGTAGGGACTGAAGCCTCCAGTAACTGTGAGCTAAATAAGCCTTTCCTTCCTTCATTTTGGGTGTCAGGTATTTGTCCCAGCAATGAAAGAAAAGTAACTGAGACATATACACACATGAATTTTTAGGTATGTCAATCTATTTGCCATTATTTGTATTGATGTTAGAACTGTCCCTTCTGTGCTGGGTGAAGGCCTGTTTTAACCTTTACTGTGCTGTATGAATCATGAGGGAACAAACCCACGCTGAGTCTTTTCTGCAATGAACAGGTCACTGGGAATTTCATTTGGGATTACATAGATGCCGTAGGCCAGTGTGGGGAGAAGTGGCATATTTGGTATCATGAGCCTTCCTATCTGTTCATGAACATGGTATTTATCTCTGTCTGTCTAGGCCTTACTTGAATGAAGTTTTACTGAAGATCTTGCACATCTTTTAGATGTATTTTAAGATATTGAGTTTTTTGTTTTGTTTTTTGAGACAGGATTTTACTTTGTGGTTCAGGCTGGCCTTGAACGCACTTTGTAGCCCAGGCTGGCCTTGAGCTTACAGCAGTCTTCTTGTTTCAGCCTGCCAAGTGCTGAAATTACGTGCGTGCACCACCACATCTGGCAATATTGAGTGTTTTTATTGCTAGTAAAAATCATATCCTTTTAAGAGCGCATTTTCTAACTGAAAGGTGGCAGTGCAAATGACTTTGATACATTGATTTTAGATCAGACAAATTGCAAAACTCTCTTAAGTTTAAAAATTTGACTGTAGATTA
>NW_004524625.1:490747-493728 GCF_000260255.1 Octodon degus | reverse complement strand
TAATTCAATTTGGTCAAAAATATATTTGAGTTCATTCTGATTTATAAAGATGTTTGTTTGTTTTGTGTACTTGTTTTTGTCTATTTGTATGCCATTCTGTAAACAGTGTTCCTCTTTTTATTTGAGCTCAACAATTTTTCTTTTATCATTTGTTCTACTTTTGCTTTAACATTTGTTCACTACAATTTTGATTACAGACTTAAAAGTATGCGTTCTCCTGAGTCATCAGCTGGTCTAAGTGATATCAATATTGGTCTACTCACAGGCCATCAAGAAATTTAAGCTAATTAAACAAATGTTCTTATGGTGAGGAGAGATTATCGGACTGGATTACAATTGGTAAATAGAAGGGTGGTAAATCTTTGTTGTTGAATAAGGAGCCTCCAACAATCTCGATAGTCTTTTGGGAGACACCCCCAATTATTTTGTCATTGATCAAAAGATAAAGTTCTTCAAAAAAATTACAGTAATTTTCTCATAAAAGATGTTCTTGGTACAAAACTAAATTAAGAAACAAAGGTTTTCACATGCGTATTTCAATTCATTAGTGTTAGGATCATGGTAAGTTAAATGTATTCATGATTGCAGATGTACAGGGCTTCCAAAGTGTAAAACATAGACAGCTTATTGTGATAATACTTTTTAAAAATATTCAGACCTTAGTCTTTAACAAAAAAACTTGCGATGTATAGACCATTAAAAGACAACTAATTAGGCAAAAGCTTTTTATCTATTAGAGATGGTTGGTTAAAAGGCTTATGTTATGTCAAAATGAAAATTTAAATATGTCACAAAATGTCATCATGATTGTCATGCTGCACTGTTATGTATAGATCTGATTTCTAAATTTCTGTGTAAAAATATGGAACATTTGCCTGTTAACATTGTATAAGGATTTAAATGTTATAAAAAGTATAGTTGTTAGACAATAACAGTTCTATTTTATGTTCTAAGATGTTTGATATTAATTTTTTTTTCAGAACTGGGGATTGAACTCAGGTCCTTGCACTTGCCAGGGAAGCACTTATTCCACTGAGCCATCTCCCTGGCCCCTTGATATTCAGATAGATAGTAATTTCAAGCTTATTGCCTGCATTACAGAGTAATGTCATTAATCTTCTCTTATGGATGTTTAACAACTGAGGCTTGGAGACAAAAAGTTAGATAGATGAGCTAAGAGAATAGCCAATACTTTGGCCCTGACCCTCTGAGGTAATGAGGACCCAGGACATAAGAGAATCTCTGTTATGACATCCTATATCTTAGTTGAGTCCCTGATTTTCTGATCAAGGAGATCATGGGACCATAGAGGAAAGTGATTGATTATGTATAGTATGGCTAAGGAGAGCCACTTGGGGAGAAAATAATCTCTCAAGCTTTTGCAGAAAGCAACCTGGTCAAACAGTGGCCATGACTCATTCAGGTGGCTAATGCTAACAAGATCTAAGAGGTGCTGTACTTGGTTCCAAGGTAATTCCTGAGGAGAATTAACTAACCTTCCTAAATAGCAAAACATTGATTAATACAGGTCTCACTTTAATCTGGTCTTAAACTAGCAGATAAGTATAACTATGTTATTTAGAAAACAATGCCATAATAGTATTCTAACTGTAAAAGGTTCAAATCACTAATAACATTTGACAGTTGCCAAATGTATTGGTAACTACCTCAGGTTTATTTATTTTTCTGTTGATTGTTTTTGTTTTTGTTTCTTTTAGACAGAGTCTTGTTATGTGGTTCAGTCTGGCCTTGAGCTCACTTTGTAGCCTCACTACTGTTATGAATTATTTGACTGTATAGGGTTAAGTTGCTGTATACAAGTACCAAAAATCTTTGGACTGGAAATCTTTAGCCTAAATGAATAAGTTTATCAAACTGAAAAGGACTTCTACAGAATTCTCCAAATGTAACTTGTCCAACTGCAACTGGACACCTATCACTCACACAACAAAACAGCAAAGAGCGATATGCTGGGAGTGACTGAAGCTGGAAACTGGTCATATGTGTGAGGGAAGGACAAGGCCTAAAGCAGTCAAGCTACCTCAGTTTTGTTTTTTTGTTGTTTTGCTTTTAGTTTTTTTTGTGCAGGGTCTCACTACACAGCTTGGACTCATAGTGATCCTCCTATTTTCAGCTTCCCTAGTGCTGTGTTTTTGGTTTTTTTAGACAAGGGTCTTGTTATGTAGTTCATTTGGGCCTGGAGCTCACTTGTAGCCTCTCCTTCTGAGAGCTGGGATTACAGGCATGCACCATCACACCCAGCTGTTACTTCAGTTTGTTTGTTTGTTTATTTATTTATTGTACCAGGGATAGAACTCAGGACTTTCTGCTTGCCAGGAAGGCCAAGTGCATAAGCCACTGAGCTCTCTCTCTAGCCCTGTTACCTCAGTCCTGAAAAAAGCATACTGAATAGACAATTTCAGCCATTAGTCACTAGGCAAACTTATGTCTCCTGATACTAACCTTGCATAGGTATAAATAAACACCCTTACTGTTGTTGTTTAAGTCTTTTGCCCATCAGGCAAACAGGCCTCTACCAGACCCAACTTGTGTCTCTTGTCTTTTTCCCTCATTCCTGCTGCCATTTCTCCCCAGGCTACACTGAGAGACCAGTGAGTCCCTACACTCTTATTACTCTGGGCCTCCACCCCAGATAGCACCTGGCACTGATCTTCACTTGCCTTCTCCCTTCCCGAGAAGACGGCATCCTCAGATTAGGATCTCCTCACCTGTGCTGTCCAGTGTAGTGGTTATATTCGGCTACTGAGTATTTGAAGCCAGCATGTGGCTTATCTGGATTGAGAAGTGCTGTAAGTGGAAAACACATATGGCATCTTATAACTTTATACAAAACCAAGAATGTAAAATAGGTCATTAATCACTTTCAATACTAATTACACATTAGGGGGCCGGGGAGATGGCTCAGTAGAATAAGTGCTTGCTTGGCAAGTGTAAGGACCTGAGTTTACTCCCCGGTTCTG
>NW_004524625.1:480898-490647 GCF_000260255.1 Octodon degus | reverse complement strand
GTGCCATCACACCTAGTCTCAAGATATCAAGTGTAGAAAATTTCTTCATATTATTTATTTTGTAGGAGCTTTATTATAAATCATGGATAGGTATTGGCTTTTACCAAATTTTAACATATAGTTTTAGAAATATTTGTATGGGTTCCTTCTTTTATTTTCACTAACAAAGTTTTCTGTTGTTGAATTCTTTGATCAGAGGTCACGTTTTGCATGACCATGAGTATTTGAACTTAACTCAGTTCATTATCAGTGTGCAAAGGAAGTCCGTATATGCTGTAAAATTGACACTTGCTCTGGAGTCATTAGAGTGGATTTTACACATGAGGTTAGGCCCTTCCTTACTGGGGCTGCTAAAATCTTATTGATGATTTTCGGTTTACTCAAACACTGATAGGTCTTCTACTCTTTTGCATAATACTATGCTATTATGTATAGTGGAATTAAGCAGTTTTATTCCTTTTGTTTCTAGTAGCTCTAGTAGGTCTTTTATATCTGGTAGTATTTTTCTTTATTTCTAGTAAGTCTTCTACTATTTCACATCATATTATGCTTATGTGCATTGGAATTACAGTTTTCTTTTTTTCCTGGTTAATAGAATCTTTAATGATCCACTTTATATGAACATTTATAATTATGTTCTGTCTTCAAGTCTATTTTGTCTGGCATTAATATGGCTATTCTTTTAGGTAATATTTTTCTTCTGTGTTTTGTTTAGACCTTTAACTTCCAACTTTTCTGAGTTCTTAAAGCTGAATTATTTTTTGCTTATTTTGATGGCCTTCATTTGTTACTGTGATGACTGACCTACTCAATTTATTTCTGCAATATAGCACATAGTAGGTACTCAGGAAATGAGTCACTGTCCACCAGGGGCCTTGCGGAAGCCACTCAGCTGGAAGGCGGGGAAAGCAAGTGAGACTTCTTCTCTGTGTGGGGATATGTGCTGCCATTGTCTCCTAGGCTGGGGGCCTGGAGGACTTGGTTTTTCCTGAGAAAAGCATGGCATTTCCAGAAAGACTGGCTGAGAAAACCCCAACCTAGTCTGAGGCCACATAACTGTTTCCTAGAAACTAGATGTGAGTGAAACTCGGGCCTGTGCCCGAGTCACAGCATACATTTCCTGTTTTTCATCCACCAGCTAATAAAGTTATTTCCTTCGTGTGCTGTGTGCCTGAGCAGGAAGGCCCTGCTGCTCGGGGCTGGAGGCCAGCTGTTATCCACCACCCAGCTCCAGCAGAGGTCGGAAGTGGCCTGGCCTCCCTTGGGGAGGAGCTTCCTCTTAGTCAGGGCTGTCACCTCCATGCCCCTACACAGCTCCAAGAGTCAGTGGCCTTGGGGTATCAGCACTATTTCTATTTTCAGGGCTTTGTTCCTTACCTGGAAGTCTCCGAGATAGCTGAGCAGCACCCCAAATCCCACAGGTCATAGGTGGATCTTTTGTTGTTTTGCTTTGTTTGTTCCAGGTGCTCCTGGATTCCCACTTCTCAGTGCTCAGTGCTAGCTCGAGCCAGCAGCTGCAGTAGAATCCAGGGCATCCCTGTTCCTTGCCTGGTGCCTGCAGCTGTCTAGAGACTCATTGGTCTGGGCTGCCAGCCCCAGCACAGGCTCCACACACAGCACTGTAGCCACCTCTTGTCTGGCCACAGTTCTGACTCCCACTTCTGGGAGCTTCTCTAGTGCAGGAGAAGGTCAAATTCATTCCTGTGCCCCTGGCACCTCCAGATGTGGCCTAGAAAGACTACTTGGAGAGTTTTTGAATGAATGAATGAATGAATGAATGAATGAATCCATCCATCCATCCATCCATCCATCCATCCATCCATCCATCTATAAATCCATAGGTCCTCTGAAATTTTCTAAGATAACACTCTATATCCTAGCTCTCAACCATCCTCCCTGGCTATGGTTTGTAGCCAGAACAAACTGGAGTGACCTATGAGCTGAGCCAAAGGGCAGGACTGAACCTGCTCATTTCCCTAGCAGTGAGTGTGGAGCAGGAGTCAGAAAACAGCTTGCTGAAGGAGGAGCTGGGCAGAGGTGCTTGGATTATCAGAGTGCCTTGAACAGGTGAAAACATCTCTACTGTGAGGAAGAGGACAAAGAAAATGAAGAAACACCTGCTTCACTGTCCCAGGTATGCAACCCACCTTATTGTGTGTGTGTATGTATGTGTGTAGCAAAGTACACATAATATCAATTTTACCACTGTAGCTCTTTCTCTTCATGAGCGCACAGCTCAGTGGTTTTGAGTGTGTTCACATTGTTGTACAGTTGTTGATGCTGGGCAGCAACTCTTGCATCATCTCTAGTTCTTGACTATTTTTTTGCTGCGTGCCTTCAGGTGAGTGCTTTCCTTTCTGCTGAGCCTCAGCATTTCGTTTTCCAAACAGGAAGAGGGCCTCTGCCTCTGGGGCTGGGAGGTTGAAGGAGGTGGGCATGGGCCACTCTCCTGGGTCAAGGAGATGCAGCCAGGAGGATCGCTGCCATTCTCTTGGTGTGCTGACACTCCCTAAAGGCAAGACTGAGTGTAATGATAGCTATAATTACGGTGCAAGACTTAGATAGGTCTGTGGCCTTGCCAACTCCTCCCTGTTTCTGGTCCACAGAGGGGCACCCAAGGGGACTTCCTCTAAAACAACCCAAAGCTTCTTCTCTGTCATTAACCTCACTTCTCACCTCACGTGGGGAAAGAGGTGGGATGAGAGTCACTCCTGTGAGTATGAACCGGAAGCCCAGTGCTCCCAGGGCCTTCTGTTCCCTGAACACTTGTGCATTTATCCACCAGATCATGAGGCCTTGAGGACTGGAGTCCTGGCTTGTTCCCGTTTGTGCGTGTGCTCATTTGCTTGCCTTACTCCTTCATTCACAGACCTAGTGAACCATGGTTGGTATGAAGCTCTGTGCTGGGCCAGATGTGGGGCCCTCCCAGGAGCGTAGGTCTCCAGGCCTGCACTCCGTTCCTGTTATGCCTGGAGGTCCAGGCCAGGCACAGATGTGTTGGTCCAGCTTTGGGCCAGCAAGAATGAGATATGACCCTGGTGCCCCTTGCCTTGCAGAAGGTGGTGTGGGTACAACCTGTGGTGTAGATGTGCAGCAAGCCTCTTCTGCCCTGTGTGCAAACAGGGATAAATAACAGTGGCCACCCCAGAAGGTGGCTGTGAGGAGCAAATGAGGGCTGCAGAAAAGAGCTGAGCTCTGTTGTGAATCGTGAGCAGGTCTTGGGGCTGGTGTCTGCCGGAACCGCTGCCTTTGTTCATCTGTCCATCTCTTAGCCGCACACTTCCTCGCAACTGTGGAACAAAGCACCTTTCAGGCCTGGTGTTGCATACATCACACAAAAGTGAGCTGCTCGTTCTGCAAGGGACTTCTTGAGAACCTGTGGTGATGCTTATCTCCGCGTTCACTGTGCTTCTCAGAAGGGACCTACTGCTGGCTGAGCACAAACCCTGGGCCTGGGACACACAGCATAAGGCCCAGTTCCTCCCTCCACATCCTCTGTCTAGGAGCAGAAGGCAGATGAGAAGCTGCAAGCGGCCTGCCCCGTGTGTGGGGTCTGTGACCCCAACTCAGCTGTGAGGAGTTGAGCAGAGGGGCTGACTGTGCCTTGTGGAAGGTTTGACAGAACCTGGCCACTCTGAGGCTTATTCTTAATTGCTGCCTCCCCCAACACACACGTGTACACACTCATGTTATCTTAGCATTATAGCTACGCTTCTCATTTCTCAGGCATGGAAGCTGAAGTTTGAAAAAGCCATTCCACTTGCTTAAGCTGTAGTGCTGGCAGGCAGTGGGCTGGGGTTTTGCTCCCTGTCTGTGTGGCAGAAGCTGCCACCACACTCCACTACCTCACAGTACCTCTCTCCCTCCTGACTACCCTGCCTCCTCTACTCCTTTCACCAACATGTTCTTCCACCTATTCCTGGATTTACCTCAGAACCGTAGGACCAGGAATATCTATCCTTTCCCTGTGACAAGCCATTGGGTAGGGACTTCCTGGGTACAATCCCTGGGAAAGCAACGACTTGGAAATCCCCACACTGCCCAGACTCAATGCCTAGGAAAGGCCCTCCCTGCCCAGGTACAGCCCAGGTACACAAAATCTACCCTGCAGTCGGGACAAAGCTTTTATGTTCCATTGTTGGCAGTACCTGGGCCCTTCCCCACACAGTCAGGATTTGGGGCAGATTTGTGGCAGCTTTGCCAACCCAGCGTGGCTTCCCTAAAGAGGCAGCAAAGGCATGCTCTGCAGACTGCGCAGAGGCTTTCGCCCCTTCCTGCATGTTGGACTCACCTGGGAGACTATAACAAGTCCCAAGGCCAGGACCCCACTCAGATCAAGTCAACCAGGTATTGTATTCTGCAGGGAGCCAGCCACTATGAGATTCTATGTGCAGCCTGGTTCAGCCCAGGAGACCATCATGTAGCCCTCAGTGTCACAGCTGGGGGATTAGCTTGGATAAGAATTAAATCCTCGGGGCTGGAGGGATGGCTCAGTGGTCTAAAGCACCTACTTGGAACAAGCTTGGCAAAGCACAGGGACCGCGGTTTGATCCCCCAGCACCAAATGCCAGCCAGCCCCGCCCCCTGGTGGGCTGAGCTGGCCACACACACACACACACACACACACACACAATAAATAAATGTAATAAATAAATAAATAAATAAATAAACAGCGGAATATATTAAAAAAAAAGAATTAAATCCTCAACTCTCCTTATACCTCAGATTTCATATGTTGAAGTTTTAATCCCCAGTACCTCATTATGTGGAGATAGGGTCTTTATAGAAGTGATCAAGTTAAACTGTGATCACTAGGGTGGGCCAGTAGAACTGAAGTCCTGTTAGGCAGGAGAATCTGGAGACAGACAGGCACACAGGGAGCACCACATGTGGAGGAGGCAGAGACTGGGATGAAACAGCTGCAATGAGGAGTGCTGAGGCTGCCAGGGACCCCCTGCAGCTGTAGGACAGGCCTGGAGCAGAAGTCACAAGGGGCTTCCAGCTCCAGAGTGCAAGCCTCGATCTGCCTATAGGACTGTGATACAGTAACCCCAGGGAAGCAGTCCACTCCTTTCTGTAGAGGGACACAGTCAAGGCTATGACACAACTTCCCATGGGGCCTAGAGGACCTTGATGGCTGCTGCATGCTCCTTGGCCACCTTTTACATGCCACCGTCCTGCTGCAGCTCCCACCAAGTCCCAGGAGGCTCTAGCAGTGTGGGATTCTCCTAGTTGTGCATCCTTTATGCAGGTGACACTCTAAGCACTGGGGTCAGTGGAGCAGCAAGCCAATAGTCCCCAAGCCTGGAGCAGCCACTGGGCAAGGTATGTGACCTCCCCCCAGCCGTGTGAGTGTGAAGGAGAAGAATAGGGTGGAAAGGAGGACAGGATGTGTGTAGCAGTACGGTTTTATACAGGGTGGTTGGAGGTGGTGGCCCTCCTGGCCTTTGTCCCTCCTAGGCCCTCCCAGGCCACACTCCCTCCACAGTATTCCCGCTTGGCTTTCTCTGCCCAGCCATGCATTCTACTCACTTTTTGCATCCCCAGTACATCACTGTGCATCCACTCCTCAGCTGCTCAAAACAGAAACCTGGATGACAGCTAGATATCCTCAAGGCTTGGCCCTCACCCCCTTATCCATGGGATCTGGGGGTGTTCCCTCCACTAATGCTGAAGGCATTGTCTCACCTTTGTCCATTCCCTGGCCTGAAGAGAACCCCTAGTTTTAGGAGGCTACTTGTCCCATAATGGTGAACCTAGGACCATTTCTAATCAGCTGCACAGTACCTGTCTAATTAGAAGTTGGTGGTTCTAACTTCAGAGGCCGCAGTTGGGCTCTGTGCTCTGCAGATTCACCTTCCTGTTTCTGTGAAATGCTATGGCCTTTTCTAGGGGCCTTTTCTGGCTGTTGAGGAAAGCCAGTGGGACAGAGTCTCAGAATCAGTGCCTCACAGTGGCCAGGGAACTAAGCCCTATCCCTTTCTGGACTTGGTCCCCTGTTGGATCAATGGGCATAAGCTTGTGCCAGGATTACAGGATTGAATGATCACCCTGGCCCCCATGCTCGCCAAGTGAGGAACAACAGCTCATCTAGGGAGGGGCTTCCATCCACCCATTCATCACAGGAAACAGGAGAGTCAAGGCTGGGTTAGATAGTGCCAGGTAGACACAGTGAGGATGGGCCTTTCCCCTCCTCTGTGTACAGGCACACACAAACACACAGGATCAGATTATGCTAGATGAGCTCATAAATGAGCCTGGTGGTATGATCAGGTAGATGGGCTGGGGAAGCAGAAGGAGGAGCCCCATGGGAAGTTGTATGGGTTGACACAACTAAAAAGCAGAGTTCCTAGCCTTGGAAAGATAAGAAAGACATTCTGGGACACCCTAATTTCCACAGATGCTCACTTTTCCCTGGGTCCCCTCTTATGTCTCTCTGCTGTCTTCTTCAGGAAAGTTCTAGCCCCATGTTTCCCACCTCTAAGCAGATCACTCTGCTCTGGCAGGTCCTTATTTCATCTGAATCACAGGGGCCTGAAGTCCCTGGCTTCTAGTGTCTCAGAGTTTTTGTGGGCTTCCCAGGTCCCCATAGGGATGTTGGGATTCTGAAGGCTTCATAGAGGGTTGAGGGACAATCCAGATGTGCTTTCTAAACTGGGACATTATTGGGTTTCACTATTCTCTTGCCTCTGAGGTGTCCCAGGCCAGAACAAAACGTGTCCTGATGGGTGAAGTGGAAAGACGGTCTCTGGCTCCATGACCACTCTTGAGTGCCACACAGGGCTTGAAGTAGAGGAGGTGGCTAGTGGGACCCTTCATCTTATGTGACCCTCTCATCGTGAGTCTTTGGTTCTCCTCTATTGAGTGGGACACTTGCTTGATCCTGTGTGTTTGTGTGTGCCTGTACACACAGAGGAGGGGAAAGGCCCATCCTCACTGTGTCTACCTGGCACTATCTAACCCAGCCTTGACTCTCCTGTTTCCTGTGATGAATGGGTGGATGGAAGCCCCTCCCTAGATGAGCTGTTGTTCCTCACTTGGCAAGCATGGGGGCTGGGGTGATCATTCAATCCTGTAATTCTGGGGCAGAGTAGGCTGCAACATCCTCTCAGTAGTGAGTGACTAAACTCTCATCCTGGTGTGTGACTTTGTGTGAGTCACTTGACTTCTCTGAGCTGGTTCCTTCATCTAATTAACAAGGATGATAGTATTTGCCTAAAGCAGTGTGTCCCTTAGTAACTAGAGCCCTCTTGTGTTGGGAACGGCTGACGCTGGAAATTGGTTAGATGTGTGGGGGCGGGACAGCCACTATTTGCTCGGCAAGCTTGTGTCTTCTGATACTAACTTTGAAAAGGTATAAATAAACACCCCTACTGTTGTTTTCTTTGGGTCCTTTGCCTATCAGGCAAACAGTCTTCCACCTGACCCAGCCCTTGTCTCTTGTCCATTTTTTCCTCATTCCTGCTGCCACTTCTCCCAAGGGTACACTACAACACCAATGAGTTCCTACATATTGGTGCCCAAACGGGGACCCAGTAAGAGATAAGTGGGCAGCAGGAATGCTTCAAAGTAGTGCAACAGGGGAGAGAAAATAATTGGTTAGCACAGGTGTGCAGGAGACTCTGGCACATCAGGTGTTAAGCATAGAGGTAGAGGCTCGTTAGGGCCAGAAACAGGTTTACTAGGGTCAGAGAGAGAAACCAACTTGAAGAGAGAGAGGCTTAAGGGAAGACAAAAAGGTGAAAGTTGATCCTGTGTGTTTGTGTGTGGTGCAGGCACACACAAACACACAGATTGTAGACATGCTGAGGATGGGGCCTTTATACCTCTGTTATATAGAATTAACAGAGTTTTAATGCTAGGCGTGGGGGTGCGTGTCTGTAACCCTAGAACTCAGGAGAGTGAGGTAGGAGGATAACTGAGGATAGCTGGGCTATAAAGTGAGCTCAAGGCCAGCCTGAACTAAACATCAAGACTCTGTCTTAAAAACAAAACAAAACAAAACAAAAACCAAAAAAAACAAAAACAAAACAAAAAAAAAACCCCAAAAAAACAAAACAAAAAAAAAAACCAAACAACCCACAACCTCCCACCCCCAGAGTTTCAAGGACCACAGGTGTTTATAAATGTATATAAAAATGTTATTTTCTTGGTTCTTGTGTTTACTTTCTAAGACCACCACAAAGGACTATATGTGGAGTGCTGTTTTAAAATCAAGTCCTGAGTGGAGAAAGGAGGATGAAACAAGGGTACCATAGATAGATCCTGAATCCTCTAACCCTGCTCAATTAGATAAGAAAGGAAAAAAAAATTAAATTATGAGCAGCTAGTTCCAAGCAGCACTGAGGTGCCCCTGGTGGGAGGGGTGCAAGCCAGGTTCAGAGAGGGCCCCATGCTCTCGTCCTAAGCAGACCCAGCTTAGGCAGACCCCAGCTGGGATTTCCCAGCCACCTGTGCATGTGCATGCCTGGTCAACCCCAGTGGCTGGCACGTGCCACCATCTACAGTCCTGTGCACCTGGAGCTAAATAGGAGGGTCATGTCTCTAGGCAGTTCATGACTACGCACCGTGGCTCTCCAACCCACGGGCACCACATTTGCCATGCATACCTCTGGCACTGAAAATTAATTCAGCTCAAAATAGAGCCTGTGCTTGAAATCCAGGCAAAAAGGAGACATCCAGCAGTCAGAACTAAAGTGACAGCTGGCACACGCCGTGGCTGTGCACTGTGGCTGTGCAGCTACATAACCCTGTGTTGCTTGGGGAGAGGGAATGTGGGTGAGAGAGCCCATATTGGGTTCAAAAGTAGGAATTAATTATGTAAAAGAAAAGAAAAAATGTAAAGGGCTTTCAGATTCAAATGCAGATGGCCTCTGAATATGACAGCTATAGGTCCACAGTAACACAATTACTAGATTGCTGACTTGGAGCGATACAAAGGGCTTTTTGGACCAGAATAGAACCCCACAAGGCAAAGAGCAATTTTTTTTTTGCATTACAATTGACATCAAAAGTGAAACTTTTACATTTCCCCTTAATGTAATTAAAAGGCTGTTTCCATCCTCAAGGTAAGAACATCTACCCTTTAGTTAAGAACATATTTCCTAAGGTTTACAATAATGAGAATATTTAAAAAGATTGAAGTTCTCATGATTCCTAATAAGGTTGATTTGCTGCTTTACAGTCCTAAATTAAATTGGTGGAGAAAAGCTTTGATATTTTACACATAGATGTAAAAGTTTAGAGTGCAATCTAAAAGCAATGGGGTTTAGATGGTTGTTTGATTTTGACATCACATTTAAATGGGGGCCGGCCTGCTGGTGGCCTCCAAAGGGATATGTACCAACTATGATATCTTCTTCATTTGGGTCCACTTAGCCAACAAAGATATATTATGGCTCAAACTGTACAGATCAACCCAAAATGATTTTCAGATTTTACTTGGTAATATTAATTGGCTCAGTTTAGAATTTGTTGTTATTGTCATTGTTCTTCAGATAAATTAATTTGCTTGTTTTCACAGATGGGTCATATTAGGTTAAGGGAGGCTATGTGATGGCGGCTTCATTCAAAATATGGGATAAATATTTCTGCGTACAATCGAAATTCAATTACAAAAAAACGGCGAATCAGAGAGCACATTGGCCAAGCAATGGCCGTGACTCATCCACATGGCTGACACTGACAAAGGATCTACAATCTGAGGTACAGGATCTCAGGATGAATCCTGAGGGGATTTCACTGACCTT
>NW_004524625.1:449362-475451 GCF_000260255.1 Octodon degus | reverse complement strand
CTAATTACATATTGAAATGATTTTTGATAAATTAAATAAATATATCATTCTAATTTAGCACCCTTGCTTTTTATTTTCTCCCTGTGGCTACAGGAGAAATGTAAGTGTACTTGGTTGGTATTATGTGCACTTAGGAAGTCCACTTTAGAGTATGAACTTGGAAAGACAGTTTTCAAGGCACCTTCCTGGAAGCTCCCAGGAAAAAAAGCCTCTGAGATTCCCAGCAGCAACTAAAGGTTAGAATAGAATCCACTTCTTATGACATTACTCACTTTCCTTGTCCCCACATCATGCAGCCTCCCAAGAAGCTAAGATTCAGCTGAGGGACCTACCCTCCCCAGTCCTCAGGATAATGTGGCAGCCAAGCCTGCAACTCTCTTCTCCAAAGCCCAGCTGTGTGGAAGTTTCCCTGATGTCACTGTCTCCCTCCAAGCCTACCCAAGAAATATGGCCTCATGGTGCAGGGATGGCCTGAGTCATCTGCAAGGATTCACCACTGCTTACAGGGTCTGAGGCAGACCTCTGGGACACCCAAGAGCATGGCTCTGAGAATCAAAGAGATCTCAGTGTGGACCTGGGTTCTGCCTCACACTGGCCATGTGGGGGTGATGCCTGTGCTCTCTGCACCTCAGTTTTTTCTCTTATGAAATGGGCATGAACACTGAACCTTACCATAGAGTACAGTAGATTAATTGACATCATCAAGACATGGTTCTTGGCATAGGATTCCATCACACAGTAGCCATTGAAAGGCCTGAAAGAGATAGACATGTGGTTTGTGGCTGCAACTATGCCACACTGGTATGGAGAAGAAGTAGCTGCCAAGGGGCAGGGCTAGGTAGACAGCGGGTGGTGGACCTGTAGCTCCTTCTGAGACATTGGGCTGTACATAGCCAGCAGGAAGCCTGGATGGCTCTTTCCAATGAGGAGATCAAGGCTGTTAGAGATGAAATGACTTGCCCAGGACCAACAGCTGGGGTTGAGTCTTAACCCACTTGGCCCAAACACCTATGGTCTCTCTACCACACAGTACTGTGAAGACTGAGAGAGGCTCTGGAGGAAATGATCAAGATGGTGTGAAGAGACACTTGAGGTGTTTTTCAGACTTTGAACAATGAATAGAAGGGTACTAAGAGATGGATCTCCTACAATAGGAGAGTGGCCCAAGGAGGAAAATGTGAGGGGTGAGGAGGAGGGGAAGGGGAAATAAGTAGAAAAAATATACTATATATGGGAAGTTAATAACCTTAATGTAAACATTATACACATTAATGTGAACTATGTTCAATAATAACAACAATGAAAAGTGGGGTTGGAGGAGGAGGGAGGAATGTGAAGGGGATTAAGATAAAGAAATAAGCTGTGGTGTGTACATGTAACCACTCCCCAAGATGATTATAAATTCCATGAATTACAAACATGGGCTACTAAAAAAGGCCACAACTTCTGTTGTAAACCAGCTTTCCCTAAAGCAACCTCAAGCCAAGGACTAGGGTACAGGAAGTTCATTCAGGACAAGGAAACATAATGAGAATGGATAAATGAGAGGTGAAGGAGAAACCCAGGAAGGCTTCTCTGGGCAAGGTCCCACTATGGGCGCCTGGCTTTGGTCCTGCCGGTCACCCTCTGAGGTGTGTGTGGGATGCACGTCAGTGCCACAAATTGAGGAGCAACAGGCTGGGAGTTTGTACAACCGGAATCCTTGTGATGGAGAATTCCCAGGTATTTAGCCTCTGGCATATCCGTCCATGGGCTGAGCAAGGCCCTGTGGTGTTGGAGGAAGCTCCTGAGTAGGGACAGGCATGGTGCACGGATGGCACCCATGAGACCAGTCACAGCCAGCTCCTGGACAGTCCTCCTGAGCAAAACATTCAAACTACCCAGTGAAGTGCATTACAGTTTTTACAGATATGTACATGAAAATACATATGCAATTAATATATACAAGGGCTGATCAAAATATACTGTGATGTTTAAATTAAGCATTGTATTATAGTAAAAGACACATTGCTGTTAGCCCCCTCAAAACACTTTCCCTTACCTTGGACGCATTCATCCCATTGCTCTTGCAACTTTCTGAAACAGTTCTGAGAGTTCTCTTTCATGATTGCTATTTGTGAGTTGTGATCAGAATTATGGTGAGTGCAGCTGCCGAGTGTCATTCAACCAAAAGGCAGGCTTATAACAACATTCCCCTGTGTACTCACTGGCCTTACGTACTGGATCTGTCACTGCGTGACTTCTGGATCTTCCCCAGAGTCAAAATGATCACGAAAGGCAACATCTTGATTAGATTCAGAACATCCAGGCAGCCCCAACAGCACAACTAAAGAACTTAGGAAAGAGGCCTTCTAGAACTGCATGAGAACGTGGCAAGAATGCTGGGCTAAGTGTTTTCACTGCTACGGGAGACGTTTCGAAGGGGCTTAATGACAGTGGGTCTTTCACTGTCGTGTTTATTTAAAAATAAACATTCATTGTATTTTTCAATCATACCTTGTCATAATCTGAGTGGCATGGTATATCTTTTATGTATAATGGATGTAGAATACTGTATGTAATAGAAATTTAGAAATAACACAAATGTTTTAGCAAATCATGGGGCATCAGGAACAGACTATTCTGAGGCCAAAAATGAAATCTCTGTTGTGCTGTGGAAGGAAAAGGAAAGACTAGGAAAACTTGGCACAGTCTCTTGAGTTCTTCCTTTGCTGTGGAAGGAGTGGTGGCCACGGCTCCTGGAGAGACACCCAGCAGATCTATGCTGATAGGTATGTGGCTAGGGTGGCTTGTCTGGTGTGGGAGGGTGGCCCAGCTCCTCCAAAGTCTGATGCACGGCTATTAGGAGGGCAGGCTGAGACTCAGGGACAAGTTGAAGCTGTTGTCTGCAGGAATAGGTCTTCTCTGGGGACAAGTCTTCACCTTGACACTTAAAGCCTTTGCCACGCTGAAGGAAACTCACCTGTATTACCAAGAATGCTCTCTTCACATGGTCCGCTGATTTAGACTCTGTCCACAAGATACCACCACGACAACTTATTATTTTTTTAACTTTTAAAGAGAATGGAGGGCCTGGGAGATAGCTTAACTGTCTAAGCTGCTTGGCAAGCTCATGGACCCGGCTTCAATCCCTAGTACTGCGTTCCACGCTGGCCCCGCTCTTCTTCCAGTGAATGTGTTTGGCCCTTTGTCAAAGATAAGGTAGTTGAGTTTGTGTAGAGTTGTGTCTGCATCTTCTAATCCATTCCATTGATCCTCAAGGTTATTTATTTTCTTTTTTGGTCAGTACTGTATAATTTCAAGTCAGGGATTGCGATGCCTCCTGCCTTGCCTTTGTTGGCCAGGATCGTCTTTGCAAAGGAGAAAGTGAGTCAGGCCAAGTGGCTGCGTTGCCTTGGGCAAAACCCCGCCCTTCTTTGGGCCCTCGGGCCTCCAGGTCTTTTCTGGGTCCAAATGAATTTAGGAATGTTTTCTCTAAACCTGGTAGGCATGCTGATGGCATTCTGATTGGGATCGCACTGCATCTATTGCGATTTTCAGAGTATCGCCATTTTCACAGTGTTGGTGCTTGCTATCCAGGAACAAGGACTATCTTGTCATTTTCTCAAATCTGCTTTGATCTCTTCATAATATTGTAATTTTCGTTATATGGCTCTTCCACGTCCTTTGTTAGATTAATTCCTAAGAATTTCAGGTGTTTTGGATGCTGTTGTGAAGGCTGTTGTTTCTTTAATTTCTCTCCCAATGAGTTTGTTGTTTGCATACAGGAATGCTACTGATTTTTGAATGTTGACTTCATATCTGCTACCCCTAGTGAATTTGTTTATTAATTCTAGGGATCTCTTATTCAAGAGTTTTTTTTTTTGTTTGTTTTGTTTTGGTTTGGGCAGCAGGAGGGTCTTTCATGTAGAGTATCATGCCTTCTGTGAATAATGATAATTTAATCTCTTCCTTTCCAAATCTTATTTTATTTCTCTATCTTGCCTAATGGCTCTGGCTATATTTCCAGAACTAAATTGAATAGGAGTGGTGATAGTGGACATCGGTGCGTGATAACTTCTTACTAGTTTTCGACAGCTGAGTGGAGTTGGCATAAAGAACCATCGTCACGGAAGGGATGTGGAAATGCTGTCAGAGAATGGTGACGAGCCGCAGCTTGGATCTGGAGCCTGGGCTTGCTCGGGAGCAGCTTGACAGAGGCCAAGAGCAAAGGTTTAGCATCAGTCACAGTGCACCGCTCCCTCCTTGCTCCTTTCAGGTCCCTTGTCTGCCAGCACTGGGGAGGTGGCCAGCTGGGGCCGCTTTCCCCTGCAGCGTCTGGGCGTGGAGTCTGGCCTGACTCACCACAACTTTCCTGCTCCATCCTGCGCCTCCTGGGGCTGAGTAGGGAGGGTCGTGGAGGACCGGGCCTTCCACATGGATCCTATCAGTGACCTCATGCTGACTGGCCGTCACTAGACTTTCTCTGATCTTCTGGGAAGAGCCCCCGAGGGTGTGGGGTTTACAGCCTCTAGCTGGGGGACAGAGGCAAAGGAGAAAGTGAGTCAGGCCCTGAGTGTCAGTGTTGCCTCGGGCAAGTCCCTGCCCTACTTTGGGCTCCCTGGCCTCCACAGGCTGCCTTGGGAATATTTGATTGTGCTAATAGGGGTCTGGCTCTAGCTCAGTCCTTTAAGTGGCTGCTTCCACAAAGCTGTCAGCCTCAGGTTCCTGGAGTTCGAACCTCACAACTCTCCTGCTGGCCAAAAGTGCCCTGAAGGCATTCGAGGAAGAAAAAAAAAATAAAACCCTGATTGTGCTAATAATCTTAGTCCATTCAGACTAATGCAACACAGGACAACAGTCTGAGCCATTTCTACCTCTGCATTCTGGAGGCTGCTAAGTACCAGACTAAGGTGCTGGCAGATTTGGTGTCTCTCCAAGGCCTGCTTTCTTCATAGATGGTGCCTTGCTGCTGGGCCCTTCCTCTGTTCCCTTACTGCCTGCCAAGGTGAGCGCTTTCTTCTGCTCTGCCCTTCTGCTGCGATGTTTCTGCTTTGGGCAGTTAGCTGACCACGGACTGCAGCCTCTGAAACCAGAAAGTAGGATGAGGACAGAGCTCACATGGCAAAATGGGCCAGCTGGCTGGCTCTCTGCAGAGCATTAGTCCCCACATAATTTAGCTACCTTCTAAAGGCACGCCATCCTCTGGGAGCCCAGGTTTCAGCACAGGAAATCTGGGAGACAGCATTTGAGATCTCAGCCTAGTGTTGGGCCTTGGTTATCTTAGGGTCAGTGGAGCGCCCAGAACTGGGCTGTGGGGCCTGAGCTACGGCAGCTGGCTGGGAAGGGAGTGTTTATGCCCGGAGCCCTGGTGTGCTCCTCCTTGTGTTCCAGGCCTAGGCTGAGCTCACCAGATCCAGGGATCCTGTGGGGTCCGCCTCTGAGGCTTCTGGCACAAAGAGATCCCTCATGAGTGGGAAAGAAAGAGAGGAAAAGGCAAGGAGGGAGGGAAGAGGTAAGACAAAGACAGAAAAGAAAGCTTGGAGGGAGGGAGGAAGGAGGAAGGAAGGGAAGGGAGAAGTCTGGGTACAGGGGAGAGCAGAAGGATGATCGAGTGGCTAAGTGAATGACAATGAGTGCGCTGGTGACCCGGTAGCCTGGAGGTGGTGACAAGCCAGCTTGTGAGCAGCCTGGCCAGTCTGCTGCCATCAGGATGGTGGTGGGATGGCCCCGCTGTGCTCTTTAAGCCCTGTTACAGGTGAAGCCTGGGAGTTTGGGAGGAGCTGGGTCCTGCGGGGCACAGAGGCCGGGCACGGCCAGGTCCTCAGCCTGGGCCTGTGATCCACAGCTCTTCCCATTGCCCAAGAGCACTCCCTGAAAACCAGGAGGGGTGGTAACCAGAGATTGGTCCTGGATTTGAGGAATCAGGGACTCTAAGCCCCTGAAGTCCCTCTGCCCAGGAGGCAGAACAAAGGTACGCAGTGTGGGGGCCACATCTCCACAGGGAGACAGCCGAGACCTGGCCCAGGCCCTCAGGAACAGTGACAGTGGCTGGGCCAGGACTGCTGGCTGCAATGGGGTCCATCTGGTCCTGGGTTCCGTCTGTTCCAAGGCTGCCCACATCCTGCCGGTCTCGCCAGCACCCGCTGTCCCTGCCTTTTCCAGTCAGTTCTCTCTCCCTTGACACTGTCAGTCACTCCACCCACCATTCTCTTTTTCCCATGTGGTCTCTCTTCTGTTTCTGGCGCTTCCCCGAGGGCTCTCTGGATGCCCTTCCTTGCTCCCTGTGGATGTCCTTCCATCTGACTGCCTCCTACGGCCCCTTCAGCCTCCATCCTCTTCTTGCTTTTCCTCATGCTCTGTCCTGCTCTGCCTCTGCAGTGTCTGCCACCTCCAGTTTGTGGTACTCTTTGTGCCTCAGTCTCACCACCCCTCTTGCCAAGGCATGGAGACCCTGGCAGGCATCTGTGGGTAACACCCACTCCATCCTCCTCTCCTCCCACGTGGCCTGCCCACCTCTGGTACCAATTACTCTAGGGTGGAATGGAATCCTCCAGGGCCCTGGGGAGATCCACTGGCAACACAAGGGAACCAGATGGCGACAGATTCCTCAAGATGCTGAACACCCTATGCAGAGGGGGCAGGGTGTCCCTGGAGAGGACCCAGGAAGCCCAGTGAAAAGACCCACAGTCCTGTGGCTGCTCAGGGCCCTGAAGCCAAACCTGGTGGCTATGTTTTGAGCTGCAGCAGGGCTCCCTTGCCCTTTCAGCCACAAAGCCCAGGACTGGCTCCTGGCACGAATGGGGGCAGCCAAAGGCCCAATGTAAGAAATCAAGTCTTCCTACCCCGATTTACAGGCACAAATCTCCACACTCTATCAGTGACCTTCTCAAAGTCACCAATAACTGGGGACATGTCAAAAGGTTAGAGTATGAATGCAAGCTCTGGTTCTAGGCCCAACCCCATCATCTTCTGACTGTGTGACCTTGGGAGAGTCACTGAACCTCTCTAGTAGTATCTCCTTTAGCCCAGGGCTTGGCTCAAGGGAAGCTGTTGTGGTTTCACTCAGAAATGGCCCTCCCAGGCTATAGGATCAGGGGTGGAGCTTTGGGAAGGTATTAGCTTATGGCAATTCACTAAAGAGTCCACGGCTCACTGTGCTGCTATGAGGTGTGACCTGGCTGGAGGAAGCTGCTCACTGGGGGTAGGACCTGAGAGGGGGATTTCTGTCACTGGGCTCTTCCTCTATTCCCTTACTCCCTGCCAAGATGAGCGCTTTCTTCTGCCCTGCCCTTCTGCTGTGGTGTTTCTGCTTTGGGCAGTTAGCTGACCACAGACTGCAGCCTCTGAAATCAGAACATAGGGTGGGGATAGAGCTCAGCGGTGCAGTGCCTGCCTGGCAAGCGCAAGGTCATGAGTTTGATTCCTGGGACCGAAAAAGAAGGAACCAAACAAGCAAGCTAGAAAGCAAAATAAACCTCTCTTTAAGTTGTGTATGTTAGGTATTTTGTCCTGATGACTAATACAGAGGTGTTGACCAATATAAATAAGTAATATGTAAATAAATAGTGAAACAATATTTCTAAAGTTCAGCTCAAGCCTTGCCCTGCTCAGCACCTGCCACAGCTCCCCACTGGCTCCTGAATGAAGCCCAAGCAAGCTCTCGGGCTCAGCTTTCTGTTCCTGTCTCAATCAGCCCAGCCACTACCTGCTCATTCTCAGAAGTGGAGGCGCCTTGCCCACTGGCCTGGCCTCTGCTTCTTCCACGGCAGCTTCTCCCCGGGTTCTGTGTGAGCTCATTGTCTTCCAGTCCTCCAGTGTCACCGTGCCCCAAGTTTCATCTTCAGCCCCTTCTTTTCCTATGTGGTGTGGGGACACTAGAAACACCTAAGTTCACATTTCTAGTCTCACCTCTGCCTGGGCCCCTCACTGTGTCCAGCTAGTTCACACCTCGGTTTTCACATGTGGGTTAGTTTTGTTCACTGTCATACCCCTATGCCTAGAGAGGTGCTCAGGCAGTCTCGGACCTCTATGCACCGATCTCTCCTCTGCCCCAGGGGCTCAATGTGCTAACCATTAGGCAGCCTCTTTCAGTTCTCTTTAAACAGCAGAGCTCCTGGTTGCTGCCTGCAGGCTCAGACCACCAAGACTGCCCACCAAGATCATGAATCCCGGCTCTACTCCTCAGACAGGGACTCTGGGGACCACACAGAGTGACACCTCAAAGCCACTCAGCATACACCCTTCATCAATCAGGCTGGGGCTGTTGGCACCAAGCAGAGGTCCCAGGATGGGCCTGAAACTAGCGACCTAGAGAGCTGAGGCCCAGGCCACCAGGAAGAGCCTTGAGGCCAAGATGGCGTTTAATGGGCTTGGAGTAAATAAACTGGTTAGATTTTAGCAGATTGAAAAACTGTTGAGGGAGCAGGAGTGGGGCTCACTGAGGAGGTTCTATGAGGGTGGAGCTAGTGTCCAGAGTGGCTGGGGGTGGTGGTGATGTGTGGGAGGCCATTAACCGTATCCATTCTATTCCCCTGCTGAGTTAAGTTTATGGTCCTTCTCACCTTGCCCATTCCCCGCTATGCCCCAGGGGTTGTACCTTCCCGGTTGCCTAGATACCTGCTGACCCCAAGAGCTGAGAATTCCTCATTCCTACACCCCCTATATATACCCAGCACCTCCCCTAAATAAACGGGACTTGATCAGAATCTTGACTTGTCCTCATTTCTTGTGTCTCCTGTCCTTTGTCCCCTCTTCAATTCCCCGCTCCTTCCCCAGGTGACCTTTGTTGACTGACCCATTGGTTTGGGACAGTGGCGGAGAAGAGGGACGTAAGGTATGTGCTTCTACTCTTCTGTCCCTGTATGATCTGGAAGTTTCCACCCAAAGGGATCCTGAGTACTCACATCCCCCACCACACTCCTGGCAGCACTGTCCTGACATATAGGTGACTGTTGCTCCCTGCTAAGACCAATGCAGTTTTGGGATACAGAGCTTCCCAGTGGAGTGGCCCTCCTGTGGGGAGGCTGGGACTCTGGGCAGTGGGAGCAGGGCCTGGGAAAACAGGCCATCAAAGCTGTCTGGGCAATTCCCAGTGGCTCTGGAGAGGAGAGGGCTGCAGGGTCACAGCAGAGAGCTAAATTTAGGGCGCTCCGAGGTGGAAGTGGTTCCTGGCAGCCACAGGGGGCCAACAGTTCCTTCTCATAAGGACGGGATGTGACCCTTTGAGAAGAGAGTGTGTGTGAAATTAAACTCAGTGTGCTAGGCCCAGCCTGAGGCTGGAGCAGAAGACCTTATTATGGATTTGGCGTTGGATCTTTGTCTGTGACTGAGGTCATGGTTTGGTTTATTTTCCCATATTATTCTCAAATTTCAGCCATTATCTATCCTGTCCCCTGCTGTGGGCTAGGATTCTTGCTTGGAACTCAGACTTAGAGGTGCCTGCTTTAGGAGCACACCTTTCCTTTGGGAGACAGATTTGTCAGTGGCTGACCGCCTGTGGATTCACATAATGATTCACTCCAGAACATCATCGTCTACCCACTGGAATCAATGTCCCAACTGGAAAAATTGTTCAATGGCCCAATGAATGACTCTACCCAGAGAATCAGACTTGTGGAGAGGGGGCCAGGAGCTGGCGCTCCAAGAAAGAATGGACTCTTCATCAGGGAGAGGTATAACAGGCGAAAATAACTGCATTGCAAATCGCAGGAGTGTGTCAAGTGCTCAGGGACACTCCATGTAGCAGATGGGGAGCCAGTGGAGGAGAGAGACTGGAGTAGATTGGGGTGGGCTACAAACATGGCCAAGGGCCCTGCAGACCTCAGATGCCCTAGGTGGGCACAGAAGGAAACCATTCTTAGAGAAAGAAAATTCTGTAACTTCTAGTTATATTTATTTTTAAATATTGTAACTTCTTTAAAAAAGAGATAAACAGTTCTCTATGAATATTTAATAAATGTTGTCCACAGCATAGTAGGCCACATATCCCATCTCACACAGTTCTTGAGGACAGCAGCATGGGTCTGGCTCAACCATGACTGCCCCTCTGGTAAGCCCACCATTGAATGTCATCAAGGTCCTTCATTTTAGAAAAACAAGGGACTCTCTACCATAGAAATTCAAATAGCAGGCACTCTGTGGTTTTGTTGACAGAAGCAGGAACCGCAAAACTCTTCTGCACCATTCAGAGATCTACTGGCTATCTCCTAGCAAAATACTTGACAGACTTAACACCTTCAAGACCAAGTATGCGTTTTTGTTTTATGGAAAGAGAAGTGATAGAATTACTCTGCTTTCTGTGATGGACAGGATGCTATCCAGCAGATCTTAAAACAAATAACCACATAGTCCTTGTCTTAGTTACTTCTTACTCATTGCTGGGACAAATACTCAATTCTCAAAATGAAGGAAGAAAAGGTGTATTTTGCTCACAGTTACTGGAGGGTTCAGTCCATATTCCGCTGGCTACAAGACAAACGACAGCAGTTCATGCAGCAGAAAACAATGTAGAGCAGAAGAGGAGCAGCAGCTGCGGCGTCCATCAAGCCATTCTCTTCCTTCTGTGCTGACTGCGAAGACCAGCGCTCCACAGTGAAGATCAGCGCTCCTCCACGGTGGCGCGGCTGCGAAGACCAAGCCCCAAAGACAGACTTCTCCACGGAAGCGGGTTGGGGCGGTAGGAAGGTGGGCAGGGCTGCAGGAAGCCTTCCTCAGTTCCTGGGCCCTGCCCACCCGCAGGGCTAGGCCCCCACGCTGAGAACTGCGGGAGCTGATTCAGCCACGTTGACACAATGTATCAACTAACACAGTCCTGATAGAGAAAGCTGTTCTAAGACTGAATAATAAAGACACTGCTTTTGGAAAGAAACCCACACTATCGAGCACCTTGCCAAGTGGTGCTTGGGGACGATTTAGTTGCTAATGTGGTCATGATGGATACCTCTGTGACACAACAGCGCACTGACAAATAGGGACATAAACGTTTTATAACCTATTTAAAAATCTTCCAAATGAAGAATTTCAGTGTGTTTTGGACAAATTTATCAAAAGTATTTCAACAGTAACTGCTGATTAGCTGCCAGGAACAAAGGATTGGCATCAATCAACCGAAGTTTCACCAAACACCTGTGCTGAGAACTAAGCCTCACTCTGGTGCGTCAGTAACTGCAGCCGGGAATATGTGTCTTCCAGGTGGGGCCAGCACTCCTGCGGAGGTGCCTTTCTCTACTACAGCGATGTTACACCAGGCTGAAAGATCAATGGAGTCTAGAACTGTACCAGCTTCTCATGTAACTCGGCCATATTATCATACCAAGATTTTATTTAAAAATGCAGCATGATGAATCATAATTTTTAGGAGTAAAATATTTAGACAGAATAAGAAGCTCTTTAATATCATGAAATACAATGAAAATAAAACTAAAAGTAATATTAACTATTTGACTTTTCCCAATGTTTCCTTTTGCTATATATAGGTATTTGAGACTATCCTACATATTTGTATGGTAATATATCTTTGTCTCTTCCTCTTTCTTTCTTTCTTCCCCCTCTTTCGTACCTTGTGGTACTGGGCATGGGCCCCCGACTTCGTGCAAGCTAAGCAAGCTCACTGACATTGAGCTACATTCCTGGTCCTTCTGTATAATGTATATATAAATACACACATTGGGTTGATTTACCCCCTTTACTGATAGGATTCTTGTGTGGCTGGGAGTGGTGGGGAAGCTAGGGGAAAATTCAGCAGGCGGGACAGTGTACCTCGGAGGCCACTTTGGAACCTCAGTGTCCTGAGTCTGCAGGGGTGGCTGGCACTGCCCCAGACCTAGCAGACAAGGGTAAGGTGGGGGTGGGGGGTGAGGCTGGGCCAGCAGCAGGGCAGGGAGCTGTGGGTGGGCTCCTGCGGTGTTTTGGAGACAACAGAAGAGCAGGCTGTGGCAAGATGGGAGGAGGGCTGGGAGAGCACGGTGGGTACATGTCCGTGTCTCGGGTGGTGGTGGTAGTGTTCTTACTGAGGTGAAGATGAGGAACACAGGGGAAGGAAGGAGTCATTTGGGGCAGTTGTTTTAGTCGTGGTCCTTGTCTATGTGGGGGGTCCTTGCTGGAGAAACCAAGAGACCACAACGAGCTGGAGCCAAGGGGGCCAGGGAACCAAAGGCTTGACTTTTTCTCTGCTCTCAGACCCAGCCCCCTCCCAACTGCCCCTTCACAGCCCAGCTGGGCCAGAGAGGGCTGCTCCACAGCCCAGAGTGGAGTCCTGTGGCTGAGGCTCCCCGCCCCAGGCCACTGGGTTTTCAGGTTGCCTTGGTAACAGGCTCTGTTGTGCTGCTTCTTGGAGCAAAGGGTCTGTTAGTCAGAGTCCTGCAGAAAGGGGCTCTGGAAGGCCTGAAAGGACCAAATCTGGGAGTTTTCCTTTTTTTTTTTTTTTTTTTTGGTGGAACTGGGGATTGAACTCTGGCCCTTGCGCTTGCCAGGTAAACACATATTCTACTGAGCCATCTCTCCAGCCCCAGAAGTGCCAAATCTGGATGTGCCCACGAGTGGCCCAATCATGGGTCTTTGTCTGGCTGGGGCCTGGCTGCCAGGGGGGAGAGCAGTAGTCAGAAAGCAGAGCTTGGTCCCGTGGACACCCTGCAGTGACCTGGGTTCAGATATCATTCTCACAGTCAGACAGTGATCGGCAGCAAGCTCATCCGGCGTCTCCTCAGCGAGAGAAGAGGTGTCCCTGTCACACAAGGTGGGACTTCTTGGGTGGCATACCAGCATAGCTAGGACTCAGCCCGTCAGATGTGCTGTGACCTTGAAGCAGTTCCTTGGGTGACATTTAGGCCAGTGAGGCACCCAGGGCTCCGTGTCTCAGGATTCCTTGTGGAACAGCTTAGAGCCACAGGGAAAAAGCCATGCCCTTCAGATCTGGGATGGAATGTTCTAGGGTACCTGGGAACAGACAATCCCTCCTTTCCTGGGCCTCAGTCTGCCTACTATGTCAGAAGACTGACCAGGATGTTTGGCCCTGTGCATCTCATCAAAACCCCTTTCTTTAGGCAAGCGCAAGGATTGGGGTTTGATCCCCAGCACCAGATGCCCCCCCTGCCCCCCTCAGGTGCACTGAGCTGGCCACTGTGTCCAAGCGTGGTGGTGCCAGCCTGTAATCCCAGTGCTGAGGAGGCTGAAAACAGGAGGATCACTATGAGTCTGAGCTGTGTAGTGAGACCCTGTACCACACACATACAAAAATAAATAAATAAATAAATAAATACCCTTCGTCACCCTGTCCACATCATGCTCTTGCCTGCGGGCTCACTGCCCCACTTGCCCTCTAGGCAACTGGGACGCCCTGCCCAGGCTTGCCTGTCTCATCCTACTCATCCTTCTCCTCCTTGCTCAAGCGGCCTCTCCTGTGGTTGTGAGACCTGTGACTGAGGGCAGCAAGAGGCCCAGCCCCGTGAGCAGGCCTCCTTTGTCCCTGAGACTGGGAGAAGCCCCAGGGTTAAGGTCTCCAGTGGTCCCTTCCCTACTGCTCCTGGGGAAGCCCCAACCGGAAGTATGCCTCGTCCCACACAGCTTCGGAGGAGCCACTTCCCCTCCTGGAGTCTGTGTCCTCATCGGGAGGGGGAGCACGATGGTGATGGTGACGGTGAGGAGTGACCTCATGGGAGGCTGTCCTTGGCAGGGCTGGCTCCCATGCTTCTGATCACATGCAAGAATTTGTTATTTTTATATCAACGTGGGTGTCTCTTGTGGGTTTAGGGGGAATGTTTGACGAATACTCCTAGGTGTGGATCACGCTTACTTCCCTTACTCCTCCTCCCAGTTGGAGAGGCTAGGGGACTGCAGGGCAGGGGTAAGGGGTGGGGGCCACACCCTCCAGGAACCTGTGTCTCCACATGAATGTCAGGAAGCCGTGTCACAGCAGAACTATTAGACCTGAATCACTCAGCCCTCCCTATCCCTTGGGAGCTCTGAGAATAGATCCAGGAGCCCAGCTGAGAAACAGCATGTGTACGGGAAAAGGCCACAAGGCCCCGGTATGAACCTTGCCTCTTGTCCTCCTGACTGTTTGGATGGCCTGGAGTGGGTCCCTTGAGCTTGGTGAGCCACATCCTCACCCTTCTCACCTCCACCGTCTTGCTGGGCCCTGTGGTTTTCCACAGCCATACTCTTACTCAAGCTGTTCCTTTTCCCTCGGCAGCTACATGTTTTGGGCCAGGCCATTGCCCCCAGGCAGCATCTCCCTCCCCCTAGGAAGGCTCTCCCTCAGCACCTCAGAGGCATCCCTTTAAAGATCCCAGGTAAGAACATTACCCCAGGACGTGCTGCTGAGCCTGTCACATTTTACAGATACAGAAATTGAGGCTCAGGAAGGTGTAATAACTTACCCCCAATCAATTGCAGACCTACAATTTAAAGTAAGGTGCCACAGAGCCCAGGCCTTTCCTGTACCCACACACATGCCACTTTTATCTTCTTAGTGAAGATAACTAGAGTTCATATCTTAAAGACAAGCTTAAGAACATCAAAAATTAATGAGAAGTTACTATGCCTCTCCCAAGTTCTTCTGTTTAAACTACCAGCATCACAAACCTCTTCTGGTAGGAATACTCCCTAAAACAGATGCTGTCAGTATACCCCAAAGCCATAGAGGAATGTGTAATCCCATGGCCTCCTCACATGAGCCATCAGGTCCTGCTGGTCCCTCTTGTTGGCTTTGCCAACTTTCCCAGTGCCAACGACACTGATGACAACTTCAGGCTCATGTGGCAACTCCATGCAGGGCACGGGACGAAGGTTTTGCCTCATTTCATCCCTATAATAGCTCAGGAATGTGGGTGTTATTGTTCTGTGTTGCTGGGAAGAGAGAGAAGCAGGGCACAGAAAGGCTGTTGGTGACATAGATTCGCTTCATTCTAACTATCCAGGGATTCCCCCCCTTGCTTCCTCAGTTAGTCCCTCTGCTGTGACCAGGGCACCTGCCTGGATCTCTTGCTAGGCGACTTGCCTCAGAGCCTCTCTCAGAGCTTTCTCTTTCCCAGGACCACCTTGGCTGACCGTCACTACCTCCTGGGCTGGCCTGGCCTCCAGTCACATGGGCTGTGGTTTTCCATTGACATGCTGTACAGTTTCTGAAGAAAAAGTCTGAGTGCAAGATCAAGAACCTCGGGTTCAAGTCTCCACTCTGCCACTTATTTGCTGTGCTATGACCCCTGGTAAGTCACTAGTCTCTGAAGGCCTCCTGGGACTATCTCTTCGGTGATATGGGATGCTGAGGCATCACATGGTAGGCTGTGCTAGAAGTGAGCTGGGCCAGAGAGAGAGGGTGGAAGGTGGCAAGAAGCCTGGTCTGAAAGAGCAAGCCAGTTTAATGTTGGGTCAGGGAGCTGAAGAAAGAGGCAAGCAAGCAAAGAAGAGGGTACTTACCCCTGAGGGGGAGTAGAGAATCTCAGCAGGCTTTGGTCCCCTCCTGTGGGCAGAAGGAGGAGAAATCGTCCCCTCTGGAATGCTCTTTCCACCTCCCCCATGCCGCAAGACACAGACCTCTAGCATTTGGGCTGAATTAAGAGTTTCAGACGTCAGCTGCCTCTGAATCATGGCTGCTTCCACCCTGGGGGAGCTTGTAGGGCTCCCATCCTAGAGAGTGGTTTCAAACCATGTCCAGCTGGCTCAGGGGCACTTGGCGGTCCAAAGGAGGGGTTTGGGCCTCACTCACAGCAGTCCTCTTTATCTGCTTTACAGAGTGGACACCTTTTATCTTGAGCAAAGAGAAGAATCTGCCTGGTAATAGAGAAATGGAGAAAAACCACCCATATATCCAATGTTCTCATTTTACAGAGTTCCAGAGAAGTCACAAACCAGACAGTGGGGGGTGGGTCAGAACCCAGTCGGCCAGGCTCATTCATGCATGCATGTCTTCTTTGTTAATTAACTCAATAAGCACACATCAGATATCTTCTCTGTGCCAGGCATGGTGGTGATGAGGAAGAGTAGTCAGGGTTCCTGTCCTCAGAGTTTAAGTCTAAGGAATGACATGATTAATAACAGCTCACACATTAGCACTAAGTACCACATGCCATGTACTGCATACACATTCACCCTCATGACAACCCTATGAGGTAAGTGAACGCCTAATTTAGAGATGAGGACATTAAGGCACATATATATAAAATGATATGCTTATGACCGAGCAGTTAGTAAGTAGCAATGCTAGGATTTGAAACGGCTGGGGTTTGAACCTTTGCTAGCTGGCTCGAAAGTGTCTGTAAGTTTGTGTCCCATTATATAGGTAAACATAGTTTACAGCCCATAGTGCTGTTTTTGTGTTTGCCACATGGTACCTACTGGAGATGACGTCACAACGGACAGGCGTTGGCCAAGTCTTCCCTGAGGCAATTATGTTGGGTCAAAGTGCGAGAACATTTTCATAATTCCCAGGCAACTGACTTTCATTGGTGTTACTAATATTATTCAGTCCTCTTCTAAATCATCAATGCGGGAGCCACTGGATATAGGCGTGCAAAAGAATAAAATGTCAGTTCTCTACTTCACACCATAATGTACAAATTAACTCAAAATGTATGAGAAACCTACCTGTAAGAACTAAAACCATAATACTTTAGGCAAAGATTTAGTTGCAAATTTTTATGACCTTGGATTAGAAAACAGTTTCTTAAATATGGCACCAAAAGTACAAGTAAAACAACAACAACAAAAAAAGAAAACTTAAACTCTAGATGCCATCAAAATGAAAAACTTTTGTCCTTCAAATAAAACTGTTAAGAAAGTGGAGCAAGGATCCACAGAATAGGAAGAAAAATGTGAATTATTTTTCCCATTAGAGATTTGTATTTAGGATATGTAGAGAAGACTTAAAAATCAATAATTAAAAGATAATCTAATTAAGAACAAGCAAAAGGTCTAGAAGTGTCTAAGTAATAAAATAGCAATCTAAATAATGAGCAAAGATTTGGACATTTCTCCAAAGAGATTGTCCAAATGGCCAATGCACACAGAGGGGACACTCAACATCATTAGCTGTCTGACAAATGCAACTCCAACCACAATGAAATGCCACTGCACGCCCACTACAGTGGCTGAAATAAACAAAAGTGTTGATGAGCATATGCAGAAGTTACAGCCTTTTATACTGCTGGTGACTATGTAAATTAACCAGGCACCATGGGAATCACCCTGGGATGGGATGAGAACAGGGAATGGGGACGTTGGGAAGATGCCCAGTGCAAATAAGAAGGAGGGCTTGGCTCAGGGGCAATAGGAATCTCGTGGTCACTGCAGGTCACTCCGCTCACCCCGTGTCTGCAGGCCAGCCGCTTTAGGGGCTTCTGTTCTGTGTGCACAGTGTGAGGGCTGCATGGGAAAGCCTCTGGCCCTTCCCTCTCTGACTGTTGCTGGCTTCTCTGTTTCCCTTATGAGCCATGCTTAGCCTTGCATCAGGCTTCCCCTGCTCGGAGCCTCAGCTGCGTCTTCTAATCCAAGGCCAATGTTAGGCTGGAAAGATCTCTGAGCTTGCACAGGAGGCCTCCGTGTTTGTTCAAAGAACAAGCGAGCAGATCTGGTTGCCAAGGCCCCAGCCTCTGCCCCCCTCTGACAAGTTCACACGCAGCCCTGCCTCACCATCTGCTTAGTCAGATCCTGGAGGTGGATGCAGCCCAGTGGCTCCCAGGGCTCCTCCCTCACATCCCCCCAGAGTTCAGGCTCTGGAGAGAAGTGGCTTCTCCTCCAGCCTCAGGATGAGAGCAGGCTACAAAGTGGGGTGCATAGCCCTGCCCTCAGCAGTCCAGGGATGCAGAAAAAGGCCACTGGCAGCCCATGGGAGTTTCTACTTTTCTTTACAAAGTGCTGGGTGCCACCCCCCTACCCCAGCCAGACTGCTGGGCTCCTGACCTCAAGCCTCTGTTCCCCAGCTCCCTCTGCCCAATGCTTTTAAAAAATCCTACTTTTTCAGATCCATCTGGCAAGTTCCCACTTATTCTTCAAGGATCACCCCTAGATGATGCCATGGAACCCCCTCCTGTGGCTCTCCCCCATGGTGCCTGGGCAGACCTCCACTGATGGTAGTCTTTGACATGAACATGAACCCCCCTCCCCAGGCAGGAAGGGAGAGTGAAGAAAGACATTTATTTAACCCCAGGCAAAACTCTTCATAGCTGCTCAATCCTTGGCTTGCATCTGTGTGGCCCAGACACCGGATAACTCATGTCAGCTACGGAGGCTCACACAGAACCTGGAGTGTTGAGGCTAAAGGCCCTGGAGGCCACACTTTATTTCACAGATGGGAAAACTTAGCCAGGATTGAAGCTCCTGATCGCCACATGTTTTCCCCTGAACCCAAAGCCTCTGTCTGAGCTCAGGGAAGGGGAGGGTTCTACTTCCCATGCTGTGCGCTGCACCGCTGGATCCTAGGAGCATGCCATAGGCAGCCCATGGGGCAGACGAGCCACAGGAGCCTTGCTCGACTAAGGAGATCCCCAAGCCACAAACCCAAGTGCAACAGAGCTCAGGAGCCACATGGCAATGGGGACTTAGGGATGGGGGTTGGGACACATTTAGAGAGAATGCAAAGACCTCAGTGGGGCTTTGGGTCAGTGGGACACCCACTGAGCATACAAACTTTCCTGACCTTGTCTCTTCAAAGCTCTCTGTAGCTCAGTCAGGCAGAGGTTATCCTGTGACTTGACCCCCAGGCCAACCCAGCTTTTCCGGCTGGGTGCTGGATTCTCAGCTCCACTACTCAAGTCTCCTGGGAACTTGTGCAAATCCCCAAAATCCTGGTATCTCAGTTTCTTCATTTGCAAAATAGATAGCAGTGCCATTACGTTGTAGGATTGCTATGGAGATTAAATCAGTTAATACTCAGAACTGTGCCTGACACATAGTAAATGCTCACTCATGGGAAGGGACATGCTGTAGGTCACACAGGCAGCTCAGCTTGCGTGTCATCCAAGTCTTGTTTTCCATACAGAGTGTGTGGGGGCTCTGTGCCACTTTCCCATGGGCATCTTTGGCTAATGTGACATTGACAAAAAGACTCAAGACCTCTCAAAAGCCAAATGTACCTGGAGAGAACAGCATACATCTGGCCTCAGGGAAGAGGACTTTCCTCTCCGCTTTGGCTCACAGAGTTGCAGGGGGCGCTGCGGGGGTGGAGGAAGGTCTGTCCTCTGTGCGTCTGCTTTGTGTCTTCCCAGCGCTGGTCTTGCATCACAGGGCTGGCAGGAGAGTTTACATTGCCAAATGCCCCAGACAGTGGCTGATAAGGGTGTCTCTGGTCTGGGAGCCTCATAGTGACTTTATCTGTCTAGATAGGACTGGCTGGCCTGGGCTGGAGGGAGAAGGGAGCCCTCTGGTCTCTGAGATGTCTCAGAGCCCGATGAGCAGGCTCAGGTGTGCCTGGGCTCACACAGCTCTGCTACACCCTCCCCCATCCCGCTCCTGCTCCTCTTCCCGCCTCGCCCCCACTCATGAGCTGAGCCTGTCAGGGCCCCTGGACTCCACTGGGCTCCTTCTTCCCACAGCTTAGTCAGCATGTGAGCGGCCCGAGGACAGGGCCTGCTGGGGGCCTCATACTTTGGATCCAGATGGAACTCTTCTCTCTTTAGTCCCTAGGCTCCTCCTTTTCTTCCTCCCTGCCAGTTAGGCAGCGCTGTCTCTGGCCTCTTCTTTTCTCTTCATATCCCCACATTTATTACCAAGCACTTACCATGTGCCAGGTACTTAGTGAAAGCCCAAGGCTCCTGAGAAAGACTGTCAGGATTCCTAGGTGACAAAGAGGGAGTTGTAGAAGAGCACGCAACTGGAGGCAACTGAAGAGGCTGGAAGGTGGAGTCCAGGTCAGCATACGACGGGGACACTGAGGAGATGAGGTTATGAGTGCCGCGCAAGGCTGCCGTAGAAGAGGACTGCCCCTGCTACCTGGTGCAATGCAACAGCCACCTCAGACTTGGTGGCTTCAAACACTAACATTTATTTTGTTCTCAAATCTTCATGACTCAGAGGGAATGGTTGACTTCTACTGTGCTTGCCTTTACCCTGGATGGCTTGAAGTCTGGAGATGGGTTTACTGGAAGACTTGTCTGCAGAGGTGGGCTCTTGGCTGGGCTTTTAGCTGGAGCATTGGTCAGAACATCTATAGAAATCTCTTCAGATGGTCAGGCTTCTTCACAGACGTTGTGCAGAGTCACTACATCTCATTCTAAGGGAAAGGCCACAGACCCTGTGTCTTAATGAGAAGTGACAAGGTTCCAGTGTATAGAGCTGGAAATAATCCAGAGTATTTTTTGGGAAAATTATAATCTGCCAAAAGGACCTCTGCTCCTGCTCTCACCCACATACCAACTGTCCCCTACTCAGGATAACTGAGAAGGTTCAAAGGGGGTAAGGGATTAAAGCCTTTTAACTTTAGGCATGTTTCTGAGCCTGTTTCCTAATTTGTCTAATAGATCTACAACATCTATTTCATGGACTTAAAAACATAACAAAACAAACATCTCAGTTATAAGCTCAGAGCAGCCTCACGCATGGGTTCTAGGCACTGAGCCTCTTCCTGAACAGGACCCCAACCCCCCAAACACAGGGCTGAGCAGGTCTGCAGTCACCTGGGGAAAAGGCCTCCTGCCACTAGCCAAGGGGGAATCCCTGGTTCCTGTTGGCTATTTTAAACCTATGTGGGCAACCACAGAACCACATGTGGGCTTTATCACCACTTGGCCAAGCCCAGAAGTTCAAGCAAACATTCTGATGACAGAGGGGGGGCATCTGAAGGCAGGATGGACCTCATTTTATCTCTAGCACCTCTGGTTGGCTTTGGTCCAAGTCAGAGAGCCCCAGTCTCTGCATCATAAGATGGGGATAATAGTAAACAGACCACCATCTTCCCTGCTGCAGACACCAGTCAAATACTTCCCATGCTCTCTTTATGTAAGCCCAGGTGACTCTCTATGTGGCGGGAGGGAAGAGGCAAAGATTGCTGTGCTGGAAACGGGGCAGGAATGGAGCCAGGGCTGGCACTTTTAACCACTCTGTCTCCCCAAACAGACTGGAAGGAAGGTCCAAGGAGTAGTCAAAATTAGGGATGTGGCTATGTTTTTTAAAGTGTAAACTAGATTATAAACTGAAAAGCCTGAGTTAGCCAAGACCAGAAGTTTAGAGCTACGTCCACCAGCGACTCCTGACTCCACCCTCACTTCAGTCTTTGACCGGGAGTCCCCATCCATCTGCATGCTTCCACATAAGAGATCCTGGTGAGACTTCAGTTTAGCTCCATCATTAGGCTTTGAGAGCCACCAAAGTGGGGACTAAAGACCGGTGCCCTCACCAGGGCACAGGAAGGAAACACTTCTGGTGGGGATCGAGGTCTGAGGCCTCCCAACCCCTAATACCCGTCTGGTCCTCATCAGTGGCCCTGGGGAGGAGCCAAAGCCTCAAGCCCATCCTTCCACAGTGACACGGACCTCAACATTCTCACTTTTGGCTCCAGGAAGCTATGTTCCTGGAAGAACTACCAGATGAGGCTGCAGTTTAGAAGTTCTGTAATTCCCCAGGAGGAAAAGAGAAAAAGGAAGTCGGCGTATGTCTGTGTGTGCACAGACAACCACTGCTTATCACTCACACTTACATGTCGCTCCAGCCACACGTGGACGCAGATATACACCCCCACCCACCTCTACACCCGCTCATAGATCTCCAACACACACCCTTCCCTGGACATGCGCGCGCACACACACACACACACACACACACACAGAAACACACCCATCACACCTGTCCGTAGTCCTACACCAACAGGCACGGACCTTACATAGACATTCACACATATTCCATATTATATTAATGTAACATATTAATGTAAATACACAAGGTAGAAATAAGTACACACATATACACATTGACACACAGTCCATATCATGGACTTAAAAACATAACAAGACAATCATCTCAGTTATAAGCTCAGAGCAATCTCTTGCGTGGGTTCCAGGGTACTGAGCCTCTTCCTGAACAGGCTTCCATGGATAAACAGTTACATGTATGCAAGATGTGTGCATTATGGAAGCTTGTATGCACTTAGATGCTCACACAAACATGTGCATATATGTGAATGAATTTGTTACTTCATTTATGCTTTTATCCAATAACAATACAGATACTCATCAATAAATGTGTGTATATGTATAAAATGTATCTTATACCAGCACACATTATAGCCATCTGCTCCTGCATATCCGAATCCATATTTACAGACTTGCACACTGAAGGACACACACACACACACACACACACACACACACACATACTTCTTACCTCTACAAGCTCACCCCTGCTGCACTCTGCACACACACTTATTTCTGCCTCCCTTGAGATTGGGTGATCTTGCAAAGGTAAAGAGACATAGACACCTAGTTTGGCTTCACCTGAAAACCCCCAGGCCGTGGGTGCGTAGGAGGGTGACCAGCCGTCCTCTCTGCAATGGGCACAGTGGAAAGTATGATCTGAGTTGACTTTTGCAAGAAAAGGTATGGGTTTTTCCACCCTGTTACCTAACTGTGTTGGGGGTACTGGGGCCCCCACTGCTAACCGACCTCCAGTGGGCCGTTCCAACCATTGAGGACATTCAGGTTGACATGAAAGTTATGTAGCATTAGCTTAGTGAGCAGTAAATGAACTGCAGCTTGTGCCCGCTGTGTGCAGGCCCCAGGCTGAGGCTCTGGGGGACACAAAAGACCAGCCCTGGGTCAGGCCATGTGGTCAGAGAGGGAGAAGGCCTGGTGTGGGATCTGTTGGAACACTAGGTCAAGTTCCTCAAGATTTACTCACTCAGTCATCGATGACCACTTGTCAGTTAATTGATTTTTCCAGTGAAAAACTTCCTGAATATGACACATTTATCAAATTATTGATTTTTAAACTCAAAAGCATGCATTAGTCATATTGGACAGATTAGTTTTTTTTTTTTTTTTCATTTAGTGTGCTTGGCAGCACTTTGAGGAATGTTCAGATAGACAAAAGCTAAGGGTCAAAGTGTTTTGGTTTAATAAAGACACTTAGTGTTTGTAATTGGAGAGGGATTTCCAGGGACATCCACCTGGAACAGGGCCTTCTGGGAGACCTGGAGCATGACAGGCTTTCTAGAGCTACCTGGCCCCAGGTACCATGTGCTGTGTACCTGGATTTTCCTCTGATGTGTCTTGTAATCTTGACCAAGTTCCTTCTCTTATAGCCTAAGTCTCTCCGTGTACAGAAAGTTCATCTTTAGGAGTTTCCTGACATTTAAGGAGACCCTGGAGCTACCTGTGACACCAGTCCCCCCACTGTGACTGGGGTCTGGGCCATGGGCACCAGAAAGGGTGTTAACTGTGTTGGAGCAGCTCAGCCTTGCTGGTAATTCAGAGCTGACCCTTTGGTACATGTATCCAAATCCTGACATTTCTGTGTCCTGTGCCACCCAGGCAGAAGGCCCTCGCATGTTGTATGAAGCGGGAATGGGATGCAGAGGGTGGGGCCCAACTCACTTTCCTTTTCTGGTAATAAGTTGGCTAAACTCGTTTCCTTTTTTCTGAAGGGAAATGCCATTGACATCACACAACTGGATTCTCAGTGAGGCCAGAGGAGAACTCGTGATTCCCGGGCGAACAAGAAGGATGCGTGCCTGTGCTAGAGACAAAATGGTCCTGGGTAGTTTGTAGAGTTTCTTATCTCATTTAGAGATGAGGCTTCCTCTGCTGAGAAGGGCAGAGACTCAGCCTAGTTCCACGGCCAGGCAGTAGAACCAAGGGCAGAGTTCAGGCCCAGCTCCCTCCTCCTTGGTGCCCCAACCCGCCTTAATAGCACCAGCAACCATTGAAGTTGCTGAAGTCTCAAGCTGGCCTCCACCTGAACATGTCCTTCCCTGACGTGCTCTCTCCTAGCAGCAGTACATGCAGTGTCTCCTGGGTCTCTCCTAGACCCTGGGCTACTTCCTAGCCTGGACCTCCTTGTCCCTTTCTGGGGGACACTCAGACACCAGGTTGCCCCCCACACATCAAGGCCTCCTGCAGCCCGTCCTCTGCCTTGCTGTACGTGCCATCCCTAAGGCAGAGTCACGCCGGTACAACCCAGACGCACCACTTCCGGGGCTCCTCCAGCCTCTCAGCCCCTGCCCCTGGGAAGGGGGGCTTTGCTCCTCCATCTGGAGACTGTGACTCTCCTTGGACAGTGCAGCCTTTCAACGTTTGTTCCTGTGTTTCCTCTGCCAGGAACAGCTCAGTGGCCCACACACCCTGCTCCTGTCACTCCTGGGCAAAGCCGAGCCCTTCTGCATCGTCCTCCCTTCCCTGCCCCTAGCCTTAGGGGAACTCCTCTTTTAGCCCCCATGTCTCAGTCTCCCCCATTTCCTTTGGAGCAGCAAAGACATTTTATTATGGAAAATTTTAAACACAAAGCAAAAATAGAATATTACTAAGAACCTTGCATATTCTTCACTCAGCTTGAACTCACATTGATTTACAATGTCTCCCATGCTGGATTTTTTTGTTTTTCCAGCAATTCCAAAACATCAAAACACCAAGTAATTCTATCAACAAATATTTTAGTCTGTATTTTTTTTTTCTCTTTTTGTACTGGGGATTGAACCCAGCAATACTATCACTGAATTACATCTCTACCCTTTTTATTTTTAGGCAGAGATCTCTTTATGTTGCTCAAGACAGGGCTTAAACTCAGTCACTGCATTGCTGGGATTACAGGAAATTCCACTCTAGCCCTCTGGTACTCTGTGTTTCTAAAAGATAAAGCCATCGTCACAATAGAGAAGAGGCCCAGGAGAAAGAGCATGAGGGGTGACGAGGAAGGGAAGGAGAAATAAGGAGACTAAAGATACGCCATGTGCAGGAGCCTCATCACCTCAATTAATGTCAAGATTATATGCCATAACATGAGCTGTGATCAGTGATATCAGTAAGAATGAAAACTGGGATACGGAATTGGAGGAGGAAGGAGAAAGGGAGAGGGGAAGGGTAAGGAGACTAAAAAGAAAAGAAAATCGCTGTGGTGTGTACCCGTAACCACTCCCCAAGAGGACTGAAAACTGCATAAACTGCAACAATGTATAGAACTAAAAAAAGAACGCTATTACCTAAATTCTTAATAGCTTTTTAAAAAAATCATTAAATATCCAGTAGTGTTTAAATTTCCTCAGTGGTCCCACAGAAAGTCTTTTAAAGTTGTTTTGTTCAAAGTTCGGATCCAAACAAGGTCCACATACTATTATTTGTGCCTCTTAAGTCTCTTTTACAATATAGCTTTCTTTTCTCATTTTTGAGCTTATTTGTTGAATAAGCCAAGTTCCTGTTGTTTTTTGGAGTTCCCTGTTTGTGTCGTTTAATGTATTCTCTAGTTCCTTGTCTGTCTTTCCTAGAAATGGTAGTTGGATCTGAAGACTCAAAGATTCAAATTTAAAGTTGTGTCTTCACGGGAATGTGTGTGCTTGCTGCAGAAGATACAAATGTTCATCGTGTCCAGCTGTTTCTCGTCTGCGTGCTTTCCGAACCCTTTGATGGCTTTCAGCTCTATCGATGTATTGATGGTGTACACCTAGAAAACCGTAACTTCTAATATTATAATTCCTGCATTTATTAGCTGTAATAATACTGTAGAAAGAAACATCTCTCATCAACTTTGTTGTTTCTTTTTTTAAAAACAATTTTGTTGAGAAACAAATAGCAATGAGACAGTTTCAAAACCGATTACTAGCACAGTTTCAATAATTAATACCTTGCATATTGTTGTCTTAGTGGTTATACCCTGTATAAGATGCAGAAATGATATCCTGTCCTCAAACCCTATTAGAACAAATCTCTCTATTCATTGAATTATGAGAATGCAGCTGTATTTTTTGTTTCTTTGAGGTGCAGTTTATTAAGGAAAGAGGAAGAATGAGTCATGCTATCCCCTTATCAATTTTCTGAATGAGTTGATTTTCTTGCTTGCTTGCTTGCTTCCTTCATTCCTTCCTTTCTCTCTCTCTCTCTCCCCTTCCCCTCCCCTCCCCTTCCCCCTCTCTCCCTCCTTTCCTCTTCCCTCCCTTCCTTCCTTCCTTCCTTCCTTCCTTCCTTCCTCCCTTCCT
>NW_004524625.1:412461-447758 GCF_000260255.1 Octodon degus | reverse complement strand
TAATCTCCTTGATCAGAAAATTTGGGACACAACTGAGTTACATGATGTTACAGTACAAGTTCTCATATGTCCTGAGTCTTAATTGATCTTGGAAGGCTAGGGTCAAAATGTTGGCTTTCCCTGTGGCCCTCCTCTCTGTATTTGCAAAAGAGGCTTCATAAGTATGTTTTGGGGGTGTGATGGGGCAGGATCAGTCAGTCTCACAGCCCATAAGGGAATGAGTGCAATATGGGCAGATCACCTAAACCTGAATTCCTCATCTATAAATTGGGTTGTGGTATTTACTGTATTATTCACTTCATGAGACTGAGGGGAGGAGAGTTAGATTATATATCGTACATTAAAATGGTTTATCAGATGAATGGGGAGATAGCTGAGCAGCATAAGTCCTTGCCTGGCAAGTGCAAGGTCCTGAGTTCAATCTCCAGTGTGCATGCATGCACGCAAACACACACACACACACACACACACACACACACACACAATTGTGCCAGAGATGGATATAGATATCAATTTAGCTACTGAAACACTTTACAGTTTGTTATAGTAAAGACAAATTTTGCATTTCTTTTGTCCCTAGTGTGTAACACATATGTTATATCTCTATATAATATACATGTACATATATACACTACTAATGAAGCTACAATTAGTCATTTGGTACAGGGTCTCACTATGCAGCTCAGATTCATAGTGATCCTCCTGTCTCAGCCTCCCCAGTGCTGGGATTACAGGCGTGCACCGCCACACCTGGTTTCGGTGGTCAACTTGGCTTGGGGGGGGGCACAGCACACAGTACCGGGGATGGAACCCAGGTCCTTGTGCTTGCCAGGCAGGTGCTTAGACTGCTGAGCTATCTCCCTGGCCTGAAGCTACAATTAAGTTAGGCTTCTACATCACTTAAAATAACTTAACTTTGTGTGGCAAAGAAACCTCTTTAGTACAGGTTTGTGTGTCCCACTTTGCTTGTGATTTTGGAAGATTGCTTTTGAATTTTATTTTTATTTGATTTGTTTTATTTTTATGAAAAGCATTTAATTGGTTCTAAAATTACTTTACAAAATGACGTATTTTCGGAGGACTCTGACTTCTACTTCCATTCCCTGCACCCAGTTTGCTCCTTTCTCCAATAAACAACAATTTCAAAACTTCATTTTTTTTGTATTTTAATTTAGTTTTAGGAAAACATGGACATACTTCTGTGTCCTTTTCTTTTTGATAAACAATGACATATCACATAGATTTTATTCTACTTTCCCTTGTCATGTAACACTGTATCCTGGAGTTTACACCAGCTCAGCGAGTCTGAGATTTTCCTCCTTCCCCTTGCATGCTGCAGAGCCATCCGCTGTGTGCACCATTGTGCATCTCCTATGAATGGACATTTTAGTGGATTGTAACTTTTTACTATTACAAATGATGCTGCCATGAATAGCCTAATGTTTTTGCCAGTAAATCTTTGGAATGGATTCCTAGAAATAAAATTGCCAGGTCGAAGGGTACACACATACATAATTTTGCTAAAAATTGCCAAATTCCCCTTAGGGCTTTGCAGCATTTCATATTCCCATTGGACAGTATATGAGGGGACCTGATTTCCCACAGTCTAATAGTATATTCTTTTTATTATTATTATTAATTTTTATGTATTTTTAGTGCAGGGTCTATAGGGTCTCACTGCACAGATCAGATTCATAGTGATCCTCTGGTTTTCAGCCTCCCATGCCTTGGGATTACAGGTGTACACCGCCACACCCAGCCCAGTCTCAATCACCCTCTCAGTGCACCCTGGGGGCAGGGCCAGCATAGCTTGCTGGGGATTGAGCCCTGGTCCCTGCATCTGCCTGAGCAGGTGTTTTAATCTGCTGAGCTATCTGGCTGGCGCCAGAATATATTCTTAAACTTTCAGATTCTTGCTTGTTTGATAAATGTGTCTTGGCTTAGTTTTAATCAGAATGTCTCTGATTATGAACATGGTTAAACAGCTTTTTAGATTCTGATTCACTTTTGTGTCCTTACCCAACACAGATGAGGACCATAGGAGAGAGTTTCAGAAAGAAGGAATAAAGAGCAGATAAACATATAAATGAAGAAATGAAGTCTTTTGGGGGAGGGCAGGGCCCTTAGGGTTGAACCCAGAGCCTTTGCATATAGCTACACCCCTGGTCCTTTTTATTTTTTATTGCAGACAGGGTCTTGCTAAGTCACCAAATTATTCAAATGGGGCTTGAACTTGCAAGCTTTCTGCCTCAGCCTCCCAGAGTGCTCAGATTACAGGTGTGTGCCACCACACCCAGCTAAGAAAGGAAATCTTAAAGAGATTAGTTAACCTGTCTAGGGTCATGCACCTAATTACTAGAGTTGGGACTAGAATTGACTTAAGTCAGAAAGCTGGATGGGGCCAGGCTCTGGTTTTTATAACAAATCTTTCCCAAAATCAATCATGGGGTCTCAGATGAGCTATCTGTGTCCCTTCCTAGGGCACATGCCAAACTGACCCAAGAGCTCCCATTGGGCCCTTCCTCTTCAGGGTTCCCTCAGCTCCCATCACCACCCTAGGAACCATGAACCTTTGAGGGGGACAAACAGCATCCTCACCACAGCACAGCATTAGTAACTCTGTGAACATAATTTTAATGGCCAGACATCACTTAACTATTCCAACTGTTGTTAGTGTATTTAACTTTTGCATTTCTGCTAGACTTCTAGATTGTTTCCAGGTTTTTTCTATTATAAATAAATTTCACTATGCTCATTTTTGTTCACATTTTAGATTTTCTCCCTTTAAAAGAATTCTTGGAAATGAAGCTCCTGGAATCTTAGTACTACACTCCAAGTTTGGGATTTTTCTTGGCCACCCTGAGAGGGGAGGGTGTGTTAAGCTCTGCCCTGTGACTTCTCGGAGCCGCTGAGCTGGCCTTGTTCTTAGTCTCTGATCTTCTGAGAGGCACATTCATACTCAAGTGGGATGAGAAAATGGACTGAGGCCTGCCCAGGTGGAAGAATCAGAGTCTCTTGCCATTTGCCCCCGTGCTCTGTGCCTTCCCAGGACTGTGAAGAGAACACTTGGAGACAACAAGTGAAAACTCCACACACGAATGGGAAACCTGTGTGGGTACAGGACAGGCAGCACCCTAAGGAGAGGTACTGTGTGCTTCACCAGCACTCACACGACAGAAGAGTGGATGCTAAGGCCAGACCCTCTACCCTGCAAAGGGCTCCAGGACAGAGTCGGACAGCAGTGCGGATATGGCATGCTCCGGGAAGGCTTCCTACAAAAAATAAAGACTGGATGCAGTGGTGGGAATACAGGTCTATGTAACAAACGAGGCTTAACAGTGACCTATCACAAGGGGTCCGCTGAATTGGGTTAGGCTCCTCAATCTTGTGCTGTGAAGCAGAGGGGTGACAGCTGGGTTTGCACTAAGGGCAATCTTTCTGGCTGTTGTATAGGAGGCAGAATTGCTGATGGCTGCTGTGCAGAGGTCAGCTGTGCCAGACTTCGAAAGAGGCCACCACCCAGTCCAGAGATCATGACTGAAGCAGAATAGTGGTGAGAATCAGAAAGGGGTCTGTACATAAGAGACATCGAGGACACAGAACAGCAAAAGTTAGGCCAAATTCTGACCTTCCTGTGGCAGGAAGGGCAAGTCCTAGACCAAGACTCAAGACACCAGGTCTCAGTTTCTACTGAGGTTGCATTATGTCATCTCTAAGGGTCTTTGAAAACTCTGAGACCAGAGGGCTGTAAAATGGCTCAGGTCCCTGGGAGGAAGAGGCGGGGGGAAACCAGAAGAGGAGTAGAGGGAGCAAGCAGAGCCAATGTCTCTCAGGGCCCTGGCTTTCTGTTTTCCTACCCCATCAATCTTGAAGCATTAATGTCAGTGGGGTGGCCTGGGCCCCAGCCAGAGGCCAGCTGTGGGAAGGAAGAAATTGTCTCTGGTTGGAGAAACAGAGAGGAAAGAATGCAGAGCTTCCAAAAAGCCGTGAAGAAGTCGTGGGCTCTGGCAGGCTGCCCAGGGATTTTGCAATTGCTCTCCAGTGAAGCAGTGTGGGGGAGGGTGGGCCTCTTTCTCCTATGCACATCAGATATTGCAAGACGTTGGGGATGTGAGGATGACTTAGGCTGCAAGTAAGACCAAACTGGGCCTGCAACTGGGCAAAAGAAAATGCATCATCTCACGCCATGACAAGGCCCGAACAGCTCCTGGTGTCATCAACACCATAGGCCTCTACTTTCTGTTCTCCCTTGGTCTCAAGCTGGTCCCACATGGTGCCATGATGGGGTCTCCATATTTGCGTGTCAATGCCCAGCAAGAGAGATATGGAGAAGATATTTTTCCTGGCACAATGCAGGCATTGTTTGTAACCAAACATTGTCTGTCCAGGAATTCCATGTGCTGATTGGCTTTGATTAACTGGGACCTAATAGAACATCTCAGTAGAACTGGGCTTCTCTGATAAAAGGAGATGGGCATGGAAGCTGGGTGAACAACCAGCACAGCCACGTGATGATGAGCATGCAGGTCCCTCAGCTCACCCATCCTGCACAGCCTAGGGTCCATGAAGCAGAAGGCATCTCTAGGTCACCATGGAGGACACCATGCACAGAGAAGAGAGTGACTCGCTTGGGCCACACAGGGAAAATGGCAGAGCCTGAATCGATAAAAAATAGGAAGATGGCCTCAAGCTGTCCCTCAGGCTTGAACCCCATAGGCACGTGGCTCTATTCACCAGGGTTTCTTTGCTTGTAGCCTGAGCCCACCAGCACTCACTCCTCTCTGAGGTGCCAAGAGCTTCCCAAGCCTTGCCTATTGCATGAGACCAGGAACCACACCTTCTACATCTCTCGGTTTAATTGTTTGGGGATCAGATGAAATGAGATAGTGCTTTGCTGACTGGGAAGTGCTATAGAGTCACCAGGCTTCCCTTCTCCTGGTGGCAAAGGGCTCATTCTATGGGCTTTATCTGCACCAAACACTGGAAGACACAGGAAACAGGCAGCCAGAAGGGCATGACAGCCAGCCAGCCACAAACTCATTTCCTTCAAATACATGTTTTGCATCCAACTATTAACAGATGAGGTAGCATGTCCAGGGGTGGGGGTGGTCTGCAGAAAGTCAGCCAGGACTAGAACTCAGCCCTGGTTCCCAGCCTGTGTCCTGCACAGGCCTCTGAGGTTGATTGACTGCAGTCCCCCTCCCCATGCAAACCCTGGGGTGTGGGGAAGGCACAATTGCAGTACAGGGTGTGCCTGCCAACACGTACGTCCCCAAGTTTCTCGGGGGCCATTCTTCGGGGGTTCACCGAGGCGAGGCCACACTTCCCCTCGGGCGGCTTCCTGTTTTGACCAAACAATAACTCTTGCTAGGACCTGGTGCCAGCTGGCTGCAGCTGTTGCCAAAGCCTTGACTTCTTGCTTGAAGGAGAACAGAGGTCCTATGCCACTGGCCTCTCCAGGCCAGGAACCCTCATTCAGATGTGGCCACTGTGCCCCACTGAATTCAGTCATTTCTTCATCTCTTGGTGACCTATGGGAGGATCAGGGTCTCTGGGTGCCTAAAACAGAGATGGATGTGTCGAGCTTAGTGGCTCTACAGACATTCATCCTGCAGCCCCCAAAGCAGTATATCCTCCTAAGCCAACGCCATATGGATGTGCTCAGATGTACCTGTTTATCCTCCCATTACCTTGTCAAAGCTCAGACCCATCTCAGGTCATTTCGTGCATTTAGTTTCAGAACACATAGGGAAGAGATACTGAGGGTGTGGGTAAGGATAGTACCAATGACGTTTTCAATAGATGAGGAAATCAAGGTTTGGCTATGACAGGGATCTTCATATAAGGTAAGGGATGGAGCTGGGCCTGAGCCCCAGCCTTTAAACTCCAAGTATTGCACCCCAGGGGCTTCAAAATCCATCCAGTCTAACTGTAGCACCACAGATTGGAGATGATATGGGGGTGTCCATGGGTGGGGGTGCTTGTTCATGAATAAATGTTGGATGAAGGAGGGAAGCTTTGACAATCTGCTGTGTTAGGCACATGGAGCAGCATGGTCCTTTGCAAAGAGCTGTCTGAAAGGTTGCTAATTAGGGCAGTAGGACCCTCACCCAGGTGCCCCACAAAGGCTTCTCCTGTGGCCCCAGACTCTTTCCACTAGGGATTCCTGCGCTGATTGCCATGGCTGTGCCCCTTTTCTGTTAGGTTTGCCTGTGTGTGTCTGAGCAGGTTAGTGAGCAGGCACAAGAGGTGATCTGCTAGAATGACTTACAGCTGTGTCGTTTTAGGTCACTGCTACTGTTGAGTGGCCCCAAGGGCCAGGTAGGTTGCTGTAACCCACCAAGCCACCCTCTGCTCCACAGCCCTGTAGAGGCCCCACGTGGTCCCGCTAAACCTGCTGGAGTCAAAACTGTTGTCCCTTTGCCCCACTTACGTCTTTTCTTCAGTCTATTCCCTTGAGGAAGCCTATGGGCCTACCCGAGTTGTGCCTGATAAGGAGCACAGCCAAGATCTTGAGCTAGAACATTCTTTGTGTCCTGGCTTTGCTCCTGTCTCCCATGTCACCCATCTACACTTGCCTGAGGGAGGGCAGTGACCTGGAAAATCTGCTTTGCCTATAGCTTCTAAAGGTATTTGGAGGCTTGTGCAGCTGTGGAGACAATGAAGGTTCCCAAGAGCTGGTACTGAGGTACACTGCATTACCCCTTTCCTTCTGGGAATTCCTGTTTGGGAATCAAAATATTTAGTTGAGAGGTCTTGGCTGGGGTGAGGGGGGGACGGTTGCCTGGCTCTGGCTTGTCACTTCCCCTGCTCTCAAGCTAGGAGTGAGGAAGGTGCTGGAAACCAAGGAAGAGAAAAGACAGAGGCCCCTCCTGTGGGGCATCGGGCTTCTAGGGGTTGCCCAGGACCCTGATGGTTGATGGCTCAGTGGCAGGATTCTTCCTTTCAAGAAGGAGAAATACAACTGAAGTGTGGAGGTGGACATCTCCTAGGTCTGCTTCAAGCCCCACTTGAGTGTCACACTCAGATCTCCATGGTGTTTCGGAGACCTTCGTAACCCACAAGAATCTGACATCAACATGCACCCTTTCTTCCCTCCCTTCTGCCATGGCATTTCTATTTAAGGAAAGGAGCCAGAAGCCCAGTGTCAACCCTGACCAGCTCGGCTCTTACACAGGGTCTCACTGAGTCCTACCCCACGCACTGCTCAGTGGTCTTTCTGACGTCAGTCTGGATTCTTTCATCTCATCTTTCATTCAGCTGCTAGAGTGGTGTTTCAGAAGTACAAACCTAAGCGGGGCCTTTCCGTGTTGATGCGGAGCTCAAACTGTAATATGCCCCAGGCTCCCTATCTAAATTGAACTCTAAAATAAAACTCTATCTGTCTGGTGTTCCATGGTCCATCAGCCTTTGCTGCCTTCCTCCTAGACATCTTGCTATAGTCTACTTCTGAGTGGCCCCATGCAAAAGTCACCTTCCCACTGGGTCACCTTGGTCCTAACTTGGGTCCCTCTGAAAGCAGAAGGTAAGTTAAGGACTTGGTGTAAAGAGTCACTGGGTAGCTGCTCTTGGGAGCAGGACCAAGCGGGTGGGGAAAAGGAAACAGGGAAGAAAGAAAAGCCAATACTAAGGTACATTTTGTCTCCACTGTTGGTAATAGGACCGCATGCCACCAAGACCCGGAAAAACCCACGGAACGCCTCGCATATCATCCACCTACGGAATAGAAGCCTGAAACTGATCTGCTGCCTCCAGTCCCTGCTGTGTTAGGTCCCTAGACCTCTGCATCACCTGCCTGTACAACCTTCTGTGGCGTCAAAGAGCCTCAGAGACTTACAGCTCAAGTTGGGGATAGACACTGGCTATGTATGGTGAGCCTGGACTGGCAAACACTGTCCACCCCAGTGCAGCTTAGATCCAGTGCAGTCCAGAAACTAGAAAAAAAGCAGGAATAGATCCTTCCCTCATGCTTTAGAGGGAATATGGGCCTCCTGGCACCTTGATCTCTCCTGAACAAGACAATCAGTTTCTGTTCAGTCACCCATGTGTTATATTGGTTAGCAAACTACCACATCACCTGAAAGAAATTCTTACGTTTCTATTGCAAGCACAGCTTTTGTGTTCTGCCCTTTGAGTCCAGCCTTTGTTGCTCTGTTTATGTGTTTGCAGTTCTGGATTTCTCCATAGACTGCAAAGACCTGGAAGTGCAGCCCTGGTCATTCTCCTTGTATGCTTTCCAGGCTCACCTCAGAGCCTGGCCCAGGGAGGCCCGCAGGAAAGGCTACCTGAAGATCTCTTGAGAGAAGGGACTCTGATATCTCCCCTTCCAGGGCCATCCAGATGTGGACAGTGGTGCTGGCAGCAGGAAAGGGCAGGTGGAGAGCATTGCCAGCTTTCACAGCTGGGGTGTAGGTACTACAGTGGCAAGAGGTAGGGGGAAAGGAAGACAGGAAATGTAACATCAGGAAGCAGGGTTGAAGAAGGCATTAAATTCAATCAGGCAATGGGATAATAAGGGTCATGGAAAGGAGACAGACCAGTGATGAGATCCTGGGAAGATTATTTTATCATATAGAATAGGCAGAACACAGGGAGATCAAGGAGGTCTGAGATGATAAGGGCTTGAACTCTCATAGGTGTAAAGATGGAGACAAGATGAGACATTTAAGAGACAGAAATGTCAGCCTGGTGGGTGATTTGCAGGTATTTTCCCCTCTGAGGGGCCTTCTCGAAGCTCCTCCTTCTCCTTAAGTTGCCACACTGAGAATTTCCATGATGTCAGCAATGACATATAAACCACCACAGCCCTATCTCCTCTCGGACAGCTAACACTTCAGGTGAGAGAGTACAGTAAAGCCCCACCTCGGGTTGCAAAACTTTCTGGTCCACAGCACTGATTTCGATTCATGGAAAGGTGATTTTTCACCTCTTGAAATGTCACACATTTATGATCATTCACAATTTGTATGTTAAGTATACAAAAAAAAGTCTGAAAAAATGCAGTGGCGTTGGATCTTATACATATAAGGTGAAATTCACACACAATAAAATATGACCCTGGATAATTCCTTAAGTAGAATGACCTTGGATGTTAGAAACCAGAAGACAAGAACTATGTCATTTAATTTTCTCTGCTTTTTGACTATGACCTCCTTTTCCCTGGAACATTAAAGGCCAAGGTCTAGTTCAAAGTGAAGTTGGAGTTTGGAGTTGATGGACAGTTACATTAAATATTTGTTGGGTATGAGTCCATTATAAGTAAAAGTAGAAAAAAAAATCACCTGAAGTCTTCCTTCCAGTCTTATGTTTTGGTTGAATATCACCTTTTTAATTTCCTTCACGCATGCATTTTGAAAGCTATGCTCAATGCAGTAGTCGTTTAATAACTTTATTTTTCTGACTACAAGTATCTTTGAAGCCTATTCCATTGAGTTTCCTCTTCTGCATTCTGGATGCCAATATCTTGAAAAGATCTCAAAATTTTTGGGGAGTATCAAATTTGAATGAAGAATCTCATTCTTGGTTATTAAAAAAACCTGCCACATAGAAGAACTGGCAGGATGCACCTCCTAATGTGGTTTCTTGAGGAGAATAGAAAATCACTTCTGTGCATCATACTGTAATGTAGTGAGTGTATGTCTGGTCTGCCCCTAGCTCCTGGAACACAGCTTCTGAGACCTTTGGCACCTCAGTATTGATGAGCATCTCTTGAATGCCAGTGAGCTGAAGTGTCTGACAGTCCCTAGGTCACTTCAATAGGTGAAATGGTCATTGGAAAGACCAAAGCAGGGTCAGAAGGTGAAGACTTCCAGTCCCATCCTTACCCTCCAAGGATACCGGTAAGCTGGAAGAATGTTGAGTGAATTGCCAATAGCCAGTGATGTAATTGATTGTGCCTACATAATGAAGCCTCCAGCAAAAACAAAAAGCGAGGGCTCAGGGAACTTCCTGATAGCTGGACATGTAGGACTTCCTGAAGCAAGGCACCCAGAGAGCATGTGGAGGCCCTGCCTGTTCTCATTGGCCTCACCCTGGGCAGCTCTGCATCTACAGCCTTTGTAGTATCACAAGCCGATAGGGATTTGGGTTCTGTGAGCTGCTTTACCAAGTGAACAGAAGCTGAGGGAGGAGTCACAGCGAGTATGGTTTATGGGGGATTTGTCGAAAGCTCAGATGATATCCGGGGCTTGGAGCAGGCAGATGAAATGCGGGGACAGTCTTGAGGGCTGAGTGCTCAACTTGTGAGATCTGACTGTGTTCCTAGGTAGTGTCAAAATCAAACTGGAGGACATCCAGCTGGTGGCTGCCGGGTTGTTGGTGGGAAGAAATTCCCACACAGCCTGATGATCAGAGGTGAAGTACTATGTGGTGAAGTGTGGGGGTAGGAAAAAACATTTTGGTCCTTCTTATGTCTTACAAAGTAGTATTCCCGCCCAAAAGGCAGACCTAACAAAGAAAGGGTCAGAAAAATGTCAACTGAAAACCTGTCTACAAAATAATTAGTCCAGAGTCACCAAAAGTGTCAACACTGCAGAAGACAGTAAAAGACTGAAGACTTGTTCTGGATTAAGGGAGACCAAAGAGTCACAGAACCAAATTTTGGCCCTGGAGTAGGTAGTGGATTGGAAGGGACATCATTGTAAGGACAATACGGGGGCACTTGGTGAAACTTGGATCTCACCTGTGGATGAAATAGGATCATATTAAATTTCCTAAGTTTGATAGTTGCTCCATGGCTATGTGAAAGTATGGCTTTTTTCCTTAGAAATCTGTGTTGAAATATTTAGGTTAACGATTTCTACAATTTACTTTCCAATGGTTCAGGAAAGACTTGTGTATGTAGAGATAACAAGTGACAAAGCAAAATGTGAACAATTGCTAGCAATTAGTGAATGTGAAACAAGGGAGTTTTTGGTGCTATTCTTGTATTTCTTTTGGAAGCTTGAAATTGTTCCAAAACTTAAAAAGAAAATAAAGCCCTGGCCAATCCAAATAAAAAAAACCTTCAGTTTCTAGAAGAAAATATTTGTAAAAAAAAATATGATAAGAAACCATTACCCAAAAAGGTATAAAAACTCTTACAAATCATCAAAAAACCACAAACAACCCAGTGAAAAAAATGCTCCAAAGACCGTAGCAGACATTGAAAACTATTCGATGAGACATACCGTTAGGAAGTTGCTAACTAAAACAACAAAGATACCATTATACACCTAGCCAAATAGTCAAAGAATGACAATATCAAATGCCAGAGACAATGTGGAGCAACAGGAATTTTCAGTCAACTCTAGTGGGACCACAAAATGGCACAGCCTCTGCTAAGACGGTATGGCAGTTTCTTATAAAACTAAATATACTGACCATTTGTTATGGCGTATATATAGGTGTCCTCACAGAGTTTCATGAGCTTGTAGGTGGGACTTTTCAGAGATGACTGGTCTAGGATGTGTGAATATGGATTAAGGATATATGATTTATTAAGGATGTACTAATTTATTTATAGTCCAATAGATTAGTCCACAGATCAGCTTAAGCATAGCTCTGGGTGTGAATAATGGGAAGGCCCATCCCGGGTGTGGGTGGCACTAACCAACAGGCTTACAGCTAGGATGGGATAAAAGGGAAAGGGCTCCTCACTGTTTGCTGCTCCTTGCCTCCCATGCCATGTACTATTTTTCTTCTGCAATGTCCCCCTGCTGTGGATCCAGCTGACCATGGACTGAAATCTCTGCAAATTGTGAGCTAACTAAACTTAGCCTCCTTTAACTTGTGGGTGTTGGTATTGTATCTTAGTACTTAGAAGGTAACTAAGAATAACCACTAAGACAACAATATGCAATGTATTAATTACTGTAAATGTGCCAGTAATCAGTTGTGAAACTGTCTCACTGATATTTGCTTCTCAATGAAATTATTAATAAAAAAGGTAACTAAGGCTCCATTTGGTGCAGGAATTGTACTCATCAGTATTCATCCAAAAGAGTGGAAGGCTTGCATCCACACAAAGACCTATATGAAGATGTTTATGGTAGCTTTGTTCCTAATAGCAAAAACTGGGAAACAAGGGAGATGTTCTCCATTAAGTGAGTGGATACAATGGACCACATACAAATAAAGGAATATTGTTCAATGCTAAGAAGAAATGGATGATGGGAACTACGAAAGGGCATGGAGAAACATATGCCTATGGCTAAGTGAAAGGAGCCAATCTGAAGAGGCTATATATGATATGACTCCAACTATATGACATTCCGGAAAAGACAAAACTGGGAAGTCGGTGAGAAGATGAGGCATGGAAAGGAGTTAGGGAGACACCAGTAGACAGAAAAGCGACTTCTGGGGCAGCAGAACTACCCATGTGATGACATAATGGTGGGCACCTGTCAATATACATCTGTTGACATTCACAGAATGTAAAACACCAAGAGTAAGTCCCACTGGACTGTCCAGACTGTGTGATGGTGATGTCCCTGTGGGCTCATTGATTGTACTCTGGTGGGGAATGCAGGTAGTGGTTACCTGTGTGGTAGACTGACAACTGGTGGTCAACTCATAACACCCAGCTGAGCTGAATCAGTGTGGTGCTTGCTAGGCATAGAGGGCCCACCTGAGGACTGTGGCCAGCAGCATAAGAGGCAGAACTGGAGAAGCTGTTTTCCTGCTGAAAGCTATTGCTTCTCCTGGAGGACTTTGTCACTTTGGCTTTCCTTATGAACTCAGCTGTTGTCTTCATCAGAGGAGCTTGGGACCTTATTGTCGCTAAGAATAGCTCCTATTCCCTTTAGGAGAGCTCTGGTCCTTACTTTGAGCATTGCTTCCTGGCTCCAGGGCAGATCCCTCAGCCTGCTGGCATAGGTCCTTCAACCTACTGGCACAGACTTTCTAGCTTTGCCACTGACTTCTGGGCCTTCCCAGCACAGGGACGTGAAACAGGCCTGCATGAGATATTGTCTTGGGGTCTAGGCCTCCCTTTGGACTAATAGGGGGCATTGTGATGACGAGCTTGAGGCCTTCAGCTGGATTCTTTTGTCTTAGTGTGTGGACAGATTTCTTGTGCTCTTTTTATCTATGATTCTTTGGGTGACTATTATAAAATATCTCTATAAACATTTCACTGACCTTATGAGACCCAAAAGCTACAACTCTTGTTGCATAGGTCCTGCTTTATCTTGGTCTTAACCATCCAGTAGAAAAGTATGAAGACGAAATATAGGAAGTAAAGCCATGCTGTTATGTTGAGCTGTGGGGGACTGAGGTCAACAATTTCTGACATTGCCAGTTAAACAGAAGACCCAATGCTATTAAGGGCTACTGGACTCTTTTACAATATTTTGCTGAGTTTACATACTTATAATATTCAAATAACGGAACTTAGAAAAAAAGGGGTATACAGATGAATGTCCATTTTGTATCTGTGTATTCAAAGTGGTTAGGATAGATATATAGTTGCATTCTCTTAATGAATAGAAGGATTTGTTCTAATGGTGTTTGTAAATAGCATCTCAAGTCCGCATCTTGTACAGCAATTAACCACTAAGAAGAATGTATGCAGTGTGTTAATTATTGAAACTGTCCTACCAATTTGATTTGAAACTGTCTCATTGCTATTTGTTTATCAATAAAATTATGAAAAAAAGAAAGAAAAAAACAAAAACAAAAACAAAAACATGTGTCCTGTATTGTTCTTCTTGTGAGTCCTGACTACAAAAACCTATGTGGAAAAAGTGGGCCTATGGACTCTGCATTCTCCTGAGTTTCACTGTGAACTTATGGCTACTCCAAAAAAAGGTCTATTTAAAGAGCAAAAACAAACAAATCCAATAGTTATCTGGGTCTAGTGGCACATACTTGTAATCCCAGGACTGTGGGAGGCTGAGACAAGAGAATGAAAAATTTGAGCCTGGCCTAGATAAGTTAGTGACTTATTGAGACCCTATTTGAAAATAAAAAATAGAAAAGGACTGGTAATGTTCGTTCCCAGCACTGAAAAAACAAACAAAAAACCACTTTCTCTCCTGCTACTATATTTCCATTAAATGGATTAAAGAAAAATAATGATACTCATTGTTGGCCAGGATGTGGACAAATCAGAGCCCTTTTACAGATCATTGATGAGAATTAGAACTTGAGCAATCACTTTGGAGCACAGGTTAGCAAAATCTTGAAAATTAAACATATACCTGTCATCTCACCCCAACTGCTCCTTTTAATGCTTACCCAAGAGAAACAAAAAATTGTGCTCAGACAAAAACTGGTATGTGACTATAACAGCATTATTTATAATTGCCCAAACCTGGAACCAGCCAGATGTTTTTCAGGAGGTGAATGGACAGCCAAAGTATGGGCTTCTACTCAGTATTGGGAAGGAACCTCAGAGGCTCTCAAAGCCTGGGTGACTGACTCTCCAGTGCACTGAGCTACACGAAAGAGACCAGACTCAAAAGGCTACATCCAGCCTATTTTCCTTTGTATTGCTTTCTGGAAAAGGCAAAACTGAGGAAAACACGATCAGTGACTGCCATGGCTGGGGATGGGGAAAGCGATGACAACAAAGACAGCTGGGAAGTTTCTAAATTGGTGGGAATATTTTCTTTTTTGACCAAGGCACTACACACTGTGTGTTTGTTGGACCTCATAGAGCTGACCCTTATTAAGGATGAATTGTACCACATATAAAGATTCTCAGCAAAGCAAACTAGAGTTTCTCACTTGTTGAGAGCTTCTTTTCTTCCTTGCAGCTCTCAGCAAGACCCAGTCTGAGACCTGCAGTGAGGAAACTGCCCATTCTTGCTTGTCTCTCTGTTTATCTGCTTCATGCACATATTAGAGAGGAACAGATTTAATGTATAATACATGTATGATTATGCAAGGTATTCACTAGGCAGACTTATAAATGGGAAGTGGAAGCATCTCAATGCCATCTGCAAGATCAGAGGAAGAGGAATGTAAAATGACCAGCTGTGAGCCTGAGGGCCAGAGGATCGGCTAAAAGTTGAAGGCCTGGATCTCCAGTGTGGGCCTGTGCCAGGAACCTGAAAGGTCTGCACTGGAAGGCTGAAGAGTTTGTCCTGGAAGCTTGAAGGAACTGGACACTCGCATGGGAAGGCAATGGAAAAGATGAGCATTCCTCTGAAGGAAAGGGCAGACTTCTTTCTTCTTTCTCTTTTTATTCTATCCAGAATACAAGCGTGTTTGTTGGTTCTACCCATCTCCAAGGTGGGTCTTCTGCCCTTAGTTTGTGGCCTGCATTCACAGACACACCCAGAGCTTTACCTATTTGCTAGATGGTTCTCAGTCAAGTCGACATTTTGCAATTAGCCATCACAACCCACCCCTTGTCAACTTGATAATTAGCGCATCTCCTTAAACCATACCTAATCTCCAAATACAATAGAAACTGCATAATGACTCCAACATAATAAAACTATCCTGCATAGAAAGGCACTGATTCCCTCCCCAGAATAGAGGCAAAGCTTTATATGGGTGACGTTCACTCTTCTCCTAATCTTAAGCTTAAACATTATAATATAAATTCAATATTACTTAAGAACTGGCATTAAATCAATCTGTGTCATAGTAGAAATAATCAAAATGAAAATGCCTGATTAACATATGCATATATATACACAAGCATTAATGCAATAGGAAAGAATATTCATGACAGTTATAATCCTCATTTCTATAACTGGTCACGAGAGCATAGCTGTATTGATAACTGCCTTCCTTTGCTACCCATTCTATATATATATATTTTTTAAATTTTTTTCCATAATTTTATTGAGGAACAAATAGCAACAAGACAGTTTCAAATCAAATTGGCAAGACAGTTTCAATAATTAACACATTGCATACTGTCTTCCTAGTGGTTATTTGTTGTACAAGATATAGACATGATACCCTATTTACAAACACTATTAGAACAAATCCCTCTATTCATTGAAATAGGAGAATGTAGCTATATATATCTATCCTAACCATTTTGAATACACAGATGCAAAATGGTCATTCATCTGTATCCCCTTTTTTGGTTTAGTTCCATCATTTAAATGTTATAGGTGTGTTCACATACCCATTCTATATTTCCTTAGCTTCAGCAAGCATCTCAGCTGGTCTTGGTTCTTCACTTAGTGGGGTGGTCCATACATCCATTCACCTTATGGAGAGGTCTATCCACATTCCTCTTTCCCAAATGTCTTTGTCAAGAACTTTCTAGTTCTGTTGCTTCCAAGTCCTTGATCATCTAGCCAGAATATTGGCTACAGCCCACAAATCAGTATATGGTTGTACATCTGGCCATTTTCTCTTCCAAGCAAAATGTAGAGACCAGGTAGATACCCTGAAGTTCTGCTCACTGTGAAGATTTCCCTTCACCACTGTCCCTCAGGGATGCCTTGGAAAGGGTACCTGTCTACTTTTAGGTATTGCCTGCCTAACATGCAGAACCAGGCCCTTGTCTTCTTTTCCTGTCAACGGATCATACAACATGTCCCTTGAGGTCAAAGGCTCATTCTGGGAGACAGAAGGCAGCACAGGAAGAATAGGAACCATGGGCATTTGGGCCACTTCTTCATGTAACTTACCTGTGTACTCTGGACCTACTGAGGCCTGATCACACACATACCACTTCCACTTAATGATGGACTACTACTGTTCATATCCAACTTTATAACTTGGTGAGTCAGGAATACCCAGTTTATGATGGCAGCTCATCGTGTTCAGTTTCTGCTGAGGCCCACTAGTGTCCCAGGAGCTTTTTTGCAAAAGGAGAGCATTTGTCTGAAGAGGAAGGTAAAGCCTTGCTTTAAAATCCTAAGGGCCTATACTGTTACTCATGGCTGTAGTCTCCTAGAGGCTCCAAACAGCAAGTCTATCCACCAGTGACCTTAGTGACACTGCATCTGCTGGACCAGATGGCCTCAGAAGCAGAGTAACCTGCATAACAGCCTGGACCTGCTTCAGAGCCTTCTCCTGTTTTGGGTCTACTCAAAACTAGGGTTGAATGGGATCTGAGGGGAATGAAGGCAAGTGCACATTATCCTCAGAATAAACTCATCATAGAATAAAGTTAGACCACCTCTGTGCTTAAGGGACAAACACTTTTGGGTGCCATTAGCATCTTTGTGGGTCTCCTCCCACTGGTTCCTCGGCTCAGGCAGTGTACACCCTGGTTTGCCACCTGTGCCTGCCCTGCTGTTCCTACTGAGGGTTCTTTCTGTAAGGAGTCTCTTACCCAGGGGGCACATTTTGGGGCAGAGGCCCTGGTTCATGCCCTTCCCTCTGTCTAGTCACCCCACAGGAAGCACTCCTCTCCTTTGCCACCACACTCTGGAAACACAGGTGGCTCTCGCTGTTACCCTCATTTTTCACTGTCTTTGGGGGCTGCTCCCACTGGCCTCTCATCTATAGACTTTTCCTGGTGACAAGTGAAGGCTCCAGCTCCCGGAAGGCCCTGTTGTTTGGTTTGCATGTCACAGGTGAAGCCAGCGCTGACAAACCCTGCCCCTGTCTTGGTCTCCTCTCCCAGAGCAGGGCCTGCTTTGGGGGGTTAGGTAGGGGATGGAGGTGTCCTGTGCTCCCTGTGTCCTGTGGAGTTGGGTCTGGTTCTGACTTTGAAGTTCTGGGGTACAGGTGTAACTCTGATGCAAAAGACTCTCATGGAGTTAATATGGTATTTTAACAGCTGGGATTTTACTGCACATATTTTACACCCGCTTTTCTCATTTCATGCTAGGTTTTGAGCATCTTTCCACACCAAAAAACTCTCAGCATTCATGTCATTTTAGATGACTGATTTTTCCCATGTGCAGATATTTTATAATACATCAAGTTCCCATAGTTGGCTGCTTTCCGTTGTTTCTGATTTTAGATGATTGCTAATAGTGCTGCAGTATTTTGGATGACTTTCTATGAAACTCATGAAAGGAACCTCATTTGCATAGAACCTTTTCCCAAATGCCTGGGAAAGACCTAGCGATTTTATATTGACAATTTTTTGGGTTTTTGTGTTAAAGAAGCCCCTAAATTGCATAAACTTCAAGCTTTATAAAAACTGGATGTGTTCCTTGGCTGTGATCAACTAATTTTCACTACATATTTATTTCCTTAGTATAAATTCCTTGCAACAGAGTTGTTGGATTAAAGGAGATGTGGAAGAGCCTGCCAGAAAAGGTGACCCAATTTCTACCACACTCCTGCCCTAAAAAGAGGGCACCTAGGAATTCTTGGGGGCTTCTACTGGACTATATCTATTTGTGATTGTGCTTATTTATTGGTACTGGTAGAACCTTCTCCGGAAATGCAGGTTTGATCTGAGATCTGTGGCACTTACGGGCAAGATTCTTGTGGTCCAGGAAGTTGGTTGAGGAAAAAAAAATTACATCTTTACTTTCCCCCTAAACCTCTCACTAGGATGTAATTGTTCTTTCCATTTTGAATGTGGACCAAGAATCCCTGGAGTTTAGCAGCAGTGGTGACTTTAGCAGTTCTGTCCCAGCAGGAATCACAGATATCTTCAGTTTTGTTACAGTTGCTGCAAAAATCTTGTATATCACCAGTTTTCATCAGGAGTTAGAGCGGCCACTAGATCTTACTTTGTAATGTGCTAATAAAAGATATATGTTACTAAATCACAATTAATTTTAAAAAAATGTTTTGATAACTGTATCCAACAGAATTGGTTTCCTTTGTACTCAGGTTTTTATTTTATGAATTTATTTGAGGAAAAAGCCCGTAGACTTCTCCAAATTGCCAGGTGGACCCTGACACATAAGTTCAGACTCCTTGTTGTATGGGTTAACTCACATTTCTTGTAAACTTGAGCATCATACTGAAGGAAAGGAATTACACTTACCTTGCCCGAGCCAGTCCCTGCGACAGACGCTGGGGGTAGGGCAGGGACAGGCTAAGCTTTCCCTAGAGGAGCTCAGCATCTGTGTGCAGACACTGTCTCCCAGCTCCTAACACTCACTGCTCTATAGGTTGAGGGTTGAGTTCTTGGATTTTCCAGGGTTTTAAGGAAAAGCAGTAATTCAGTTTCATACACCCCCATGAGTATATGAAATTTATTTTTTAAAGTTGAAAACTACTCTAAATCCCTATAAACTGTTGTGAGGGCCACATAAAGCATGTCTCAAGGCTTAGCTTTTGATCTAGGAGGGGCATGGAATTCCAGTTAGGGTGGAACTTGTGCATTCCATGGACAGAGCAGCAAAGACTCAGCCCTCCACTCTGCTCCTCTGAAAGAGAGAAATAGGAAATATTGCAGTCTTGGAAGGGAGCGGATGGGAAGGACTCTATGGTGAGTTCTGGATGCCCCGGCCACCTGGCTGCCAGAGGGTTAAGGAAGGACAGGCGGCAGAGGACACTGTGATGAGCATGCCAGTGGGTCTCTAACAAAATGACTAAATCATGGCATATCTAGAATCCTAGGGGCTTCTGGCAAAGACATTAGACAAATATTGCAAAACAAAAGACATAAAATGCAAGACAAAAACTGTAAAAAAAAGAATTGAATTAAGAAATACTGATAAGGTTCCTGGACACAAGATAAATATACAAAAATCAATTGCTTTTCTCATGTTTGAAAATAAACACATAGAAAGGGAAGTAGAAATAACTCCAATTACAATATTGATAAAGATTTGTAAATACTCACAAATAAATTTAACAATAAAAATAGGGCCATAGGCAGAAAAATAAATGGAACTGTGGAAGAATAGAACACAAGACCTGAGCAAATGGAAAGGTGCATTGTGCTTTTGGACAGGAAGACTTAATACTGCAGAAATGTCAGGTCTCTCCAAATTAATGGCAAGCAGAAAGCAATGATCTTGGTGTTCATATGGAAGAAGAGTTCTTAAGTCTAGCAAACAATGTATGGAAAATAATAACAGTGCAAGTGGATTTGTCTTGCATATACCAGAACATACTCTAAAACCAAAATTAGAATATTGCTACAGGAGTAGAGAAATAGATCAATCAAACAAAATAGGAATTTCAGAATTAAATTCAAAATATGTATCAGAATTTGATATTATGAGCAAGATATTATCTTGATTACTTTTCTCTCATTGCTGAGACAAAGAACCTGATGTTCAGAAGGAAGGAAGGAAGGGTTTACTCGGCTCATAGTTTGTGGAGGTTTCAGTCCATGCTCAGCTGGCTCCAAGGTAGAGTGGTACGTGGAAGAGTAGTTTCATGGCAGCAGAAGAAAGGCAAAAGCAGCAAAAGCAAACAGGGAGGAGAAGGAGCAAGCAAATCTCTTTCCGTTACATGCAGACTACCTGCCCCGGGCTGGGTGCGGCACTTCCACCCGTAATCCAAGCACTGGACTGTGAATCACTTGTGAATTCTAGAAGCCCTGCCTGGGGCTTCAGAGGGACATCTGGACACAAACCATAACACCTATTATTTTAAAATGATGCTGCTCAATTGCTATTCATTTGAAGCAAGTAAATAAATAAAAGTAGATTTCAATTTAAAGGCTTGGGTATAGAGAAAGAAAATAGCAGAAATCTTGCAAGATGTTTAAGGAGGCAGTATAAGCAATCTGAATAAAACTTACATTACAAAGCTTTAGGGGATAAGTGAGATGCTGACAACATTGCAGATCAAAAGATACATGAACAGAGTCAATAAACAGATGAAAGACTTGGAAAGCATTTGTCTGGAGATGTGAGGCAATGTTTATCATCTACAACATATAACACAATAAATGACAAAAGAAACCAGAAAAAAACCCTTAAGTACATGGAAATTAAATGATGCCCTACTCAGCAACCAACGGGTCACAGATGAAACATATAACACAGTTTTACAAATGGACAAGGCAAAGTGAACTCCATAGGAAAATGGGCGAAGGGCAAGCTGACCAATTCATGGAAGAGTTTATCCTAAAGGTTGACAAATAAATAAAAAGCCGCTCATATGCACAAGTAGGGAAATGCAATTTGAAATAACAATGAGAGACCGCTTTATACCCTGAGCTCAAACTTGTATTCCTGGTAGATAAGCACAAGAAAAGAACTTTCATGCATTGTGAAACATTATGTCCTCCCTTGTTTTTGCAGTACCGAGGATTGAACTCAGGACCCTGCACTTGCCAGGCAAACACTTATTCTAATGAGCTATCTCCCCAGTCCCCAATAATGCTCTTTTGAAAAGCAGGTTTTATTAAAATTATATATATATATATTTAAATTATATATTATGTCACATACATACATATCATGTCTCTGTACATATACATATAGGCACACAATTTCATTTCTATATATTTCTCTCACAGAGTCACTGCCCTCAAAGAGAACAGATATGTAAGAGATTTTTTTGCAGCATGTTTAGAGTTGCAAGAAAGGTAACAAAGCCCTCAATAGATGAATGGCTGAACAAAGCCACATATTAACAGAATGCTATAGCCTATCAGAAAGGAAGCAGACCTGAACCAGTTTATTTGAGGGCATCTTTGAAGTATTATTAAATAAAAAAGCAAAATGCACAAAAGCATAAAGAACACAATCCAGTTTTTATAAGATGCTCATCAAAGTTCCCTAACACAGCTCACACATATGTCTACTTGGTACTGAAGAAAGCGCATGGAAGGTTAGATGTAGGCTGTTAATAAGGGTGAGCTGGGAGGAAAAGGGCTGAGGTGCAAGGTGACTCTGGCAGTGTAGAAAGAGAGGAGGAGGCCCACCCAGCTTCCACCAAGATGAAAGACCCCTCTTTTAAAAAAATGTGTTTAGTATGGGGTCCACAGGTCTCACTACCAAGATCAGACTCTTGGTGATCTCCTGTTTTCAGTCTCCCAAGTGCTGGGATTATAAACATGTACCACCATGCCCGGAGTCAGCCACTGGCTCGTCCCAGAGGCGGGGCTGGCACGGCACACTGGGGATCGAACCCTGTCCCTGCACCTGCATAAGCAGGTGCTTTAATCCATTGAGCTATGTGACCAGCAGCTTCTACCAAAATGAAGAAAAAAAAAAAAAAAAAAGAAGCAGGACCTCCTACAATTGGGCTTTCTCACCTACCTGCAGCCTAGCTAGCCCTACCTCACCACGCTTGACCCTCTTCCCAGTCCATGGCCACACCTCCCCCTACACTGCATGTGGCTTTTCACGGCTCTCTCCAGGACTCCAGAATGGGGAGCAGGTACTGAGGGCAGGGCTGGTTTCAGAGTGGGGCCAGACTTCAGTGCCTGCTGGCTCCCCACCTTTGGGCAAGCTGAGGGAAAGAGGCTATGGGACACTGATTCGCTTGCTGACTAAGGAACGTCCTTCCCAGACCCAGCCTAGAGATCAGCCTCTCAGAAGACGCCTCACAGCCTCGCTCCTTTTCAGTCCTCTCCCTGGTATTTCCTGTTTTAAGACTCATCAAAATTTGGCATTGTTTTATTTGTGTGTGTGTGCTTGAGTGTTTAATGTGTATTTCCTCAATAAGCCGTAAGAGCTCCAGGGGAAACCTTGTGTGTACGGCACCCAGGGTGGCCCCAGCAGGGCTCAGGATGTGCTGCGTGCTTTCAGTGACTTACTCACTAATGTTCTGTCTTTCCTTGACTCAGTCTTTTATTCACCCCTGTATTCATTTATTCCCTATTCACTCCAGAAACATGTGGTACTGGCCAAGGGCTGTTCTTGATGTGAGTCTTGCACAGTCTAGGTGGCTTTTGCTGGGAGAAAGTGGGGATGTGATGACAGAATTCTGGGAACACATCCACTGAGTGAGCTGAAGGCTCTCCAGGTGAGGAGGAAACATTCCAGGAGGCTGGAGGATCCAGGCAGAAGGTGCACAGGGTGGGGAGCGTGAAGCTGGAGGAGGTGGGCAGCACCCTTTCTGCTCCCGTGAGTCCGGGGATCTCCTGTTACCTGGCTTTGTTCAGGTCTCTGCCCTGCATGGATCTCTCTCTGCTCCCTCCACGTGTTCAAATCCCTCCCTTCTGAGGGCAGCCCAGAGATCCTCCAAGTCTCTCATTGCTCCAGCTGCAAGGGCTGCTTCTGGCTACAAACAAACTCCCCAAGCACTAAATCTGGACCTCTGTCCGGTGACCACTTCCTAGCTTGTTCCGAGGCACAGCTCCCATCTCTCTCCACTGCCCAGGCAGAGGCTTTTGTCACCCTTCCCTGTGTCCTGTGGGCCTAGAATCTGGCACCACACTGCCCCTCAAGCCACACTGGTCTTACGGCGAATAGTCACCATGAGTTGGGGGAAGGGTAATACTTATTAGTCCATTTTATAGGTAAGGAATTGGGGGCAGAAACAAGAGGTGTGACTTACACTTGCTCCCAGCTAGACTTGGTGCTGATTTTCTGGTACAAAGGCAGAACTAGCTCCAGATCAACCCGGGGTGAGATGAGGGCAGGTGGGGTGGGCTGAGGTGGGAGCTGGGTCCTGAGAACCAGCTGGCCAGAGAGTTTGGAGTTGGGATGGCTAAGTTCAGGGAAAGCACAGCTGGGGTGGAGCCAAGGTATTTATTATGCTTGGTCTCGAGCTCCAAACAGAGCTGATGGATGGAGCCGCTCCAGTTCCTATAAACAGCTCAAGCCTCCCTCCCTCCTCTCCATCCCGGCTTTCAGCCACGACTGTTTCCAGTGAGATACAGGGGAGGGTGGGGGAGATGACTAGGGAGGGAACGGAGAGAAGAGAGAAGGGAGGCCAAGGGCAAAGCAGGCCGAAGACAAGACAGGATCCTAGAGGTCAGAGGGGAAGGGAGGGACGTCAGAGAGCTTTCCTATTCTGCTTCCCCACCAGCTGCTGGGTCCCTGAGGCAGCCCTCACCCTGCCCCTCTGTCTTCTGGGTCTGTCAGAGGTCTGGTCTTAATCCCAGGGGTTTATGAAGTCCTGGAAGGCAGGGGCTGTTTATTCAGGAAATTTTATCTGAGCTCCCAGCCTAGGCGGGCTCACAGTTTCTGGGACACACAGAGGGCTCCAGTTTGGACCTCCCTCAGGGGCTCTGGCCTGAGCCGACCAAACAGACACCCTAGGATATGGCTAGGGCAGCCTGGGGCTGTGCACAGCTGAAGGAGGGAAATATCTCTCTGAGAGGTGATCCATCTGAGCAAGGGTAGTGAAAAGAGTCAGCAGGTGGGCGAGATGTCTGAGGGGCAGCTCAGGGGAGAGGCTGGTGCTGGGAGGTCAGGAGGCAGTGCCACCTAATGGACGAGGAGGGGCCTGAGTTCAAGTCTCAACTCTGGACTCTAAAATGAGCTGATCTCTTTTAGTTTTGTCAGAAGTAACAGGACAAAATACGACAAATGTTCAACCCAGGGGGCCTCCCTGGCAAGCTTAGTAATTGTCCCCTGAGCACGTTGTGGGTAAGGGAGACAGACAGGGCTGAAGAGGGCAGGGACCTGCGAGCTACCTGAAGGATAGGGGGGCACAGGCGCAGACAGCCCATCCCATGTGGAGCTTGCTGAATGAAGGAGCCGAGTGATGGCACCTCAGGGTGCTCTGTGACACGGGGTACACATGGGCCTTGCCCTTCCCTGGGACTCGCTGCAAGCCTGGGAAGCCGGATGCTCTGATGACCTAGTTGGCAGCTGTGTCCATATTTGGCTGAAAACAGGAATTTCTGACTCACTGGGGGGTCTTGGCCAGGTGAGCAAAGTCTCCTGTTTGCCAGGAAAAGGGGTCAGGGGCTTGGTGGGCTCCTGGCTAGGTAGGAGGTCCAAACACCCTGGGGGTCAGCCTGTGCTACTCCAAGGCCTTCTCGGAGCACCTACTATGTGCCGCAGGTTGTCACACCCCTTCTCATCCCCAGGATATAGGTGTTTAAAATGTTTCTTTGGAAAGTGGGAGCTGGGAGCAGGAACCAAAAGGGGATTCCTGCTCTCCAGGAGGCAGTGCTGTGGCACCAGGGCCCATGTGGTAGCTGGGCCTGAGGGGGGGGACACAGGTCAGTGGAGGGAGGAGGAGGACCACTGAGCTGGACCTTAGGGACAAGCAGGTTGGGGAAGAAGATGGCTTCTGCAGAGGCTGTGACTGGGGGTGGGGCTGCTGAGGAGTCGGGGAAGCAGAGGACCAGTTGCTGGAACTGAGGCTGGGAGACAGGAGCACCAGGGCATTACTCCCTGGCTCCTAGATCCGGCCAGGCCCTTCCTTGCCTCTGCTTCCCAGTGCTCATTGCCCCATTTCCCCTCAAGCCCAGGGCGCCAGGCCCTACATCCTCACTCCCACCCTAGAAACAGTAATTCTCATTTTCCAGGTTCAATCTTTTTTTTTTTTTTTTTCCTTTTTTTTTTTGCGGAACCGGGGATTGAACTCAGACCCTTGTGCTTGCCAGCAAAAAGCACTTATTCCACTGAGCCATCTCCCCGGCCCCTTCCAGGTTCAATCTTGCAGCCTAATTTCTTCTTGAATTCTCTAGGCCCCTGGGGACCTTTGGCTTTATGGGTACAGGGGTGGACCCTCAGGGCAGATGCGAGGGGAGAGAGATCCATGCCTCATAGTCAGAACAGTGGGTGGCTATGATTAAGAGCAGCCCTGGAGGTCACGATTTAGAGATGGCTCAGGAAAGATGAGCATGTAGAGGACCCAGAAAGAGACTGGCCTGGCAGCGAGCAACGACTTCACAGGTGAGGTCTCTGATGTCAGGGAGGTCATAGGTGAGGAGCCCTGCCGCCCAGGGTCAAGATGAGGTCTGAAAAGTACACTGCATTTGGAAAAGGAGATAGTAGAGACCTTAGGAGGGGCAGCCTGGGAGGGTGGGGAATTTGCTGGTGACGAGGAAGGGTGATGGGGTGAGAGGGTCTTTCTGCTGTTTTCAAGTTGGGCAAGCCTAGGGCTGGGGAGATAGCTTGGTGGTCTAAGGGCCTGCTTGGCAAACACAAGGACCCAGGTTCAATCTCCAGTACCTCATGTGGTGCGAGCCCTGAGATGGCGTGGTGGCGCACACCTGTAATCCCAGCACTGGAGAGGTTGAGGCAAGAGGATCACTACGAATCTGAGCTGTATAGTAAGACCCTGCACCAAATAAATAAATAAAAGATTTTTTAAAATTAAAAAAAAAAGAAGATGGGTAAGACTTCAGCCCTGAGGAAGGGGCGGAGAGGGCGAGCACAGAGAAGGGGCGGGGTCATGCAGCTGCAGAAGGAAGAGCGTAAAGGAATCACCAGTATCTCAGAGTTGGGTGGGAGGCAGGGGTGTGCTCAGAGGGGCTGTGCAAGGCCACGAAGATGAGCAAAGCCCCAAGGGCCAAGGTGGTAATGAACTTGAACCTCAGTGTCTTCTGGACCTGACAAGAAGTGGAAGAAGTCAGGATTCAAGCACACTCAGGGCAAGGAAGAGGCTGGCATAACACACTGTTTTGCCAAAATTAGATTTTAATACATTCACGTGGGTTATGCAAAGAGCTGGTCCAAAGACCTGCGAGTGACAGCAGCATGGTGTAGTGTTTTCATAGATGAAGCACAGGGACCAGCACTTTGGCTCTGGGCCTGAGGAAGACTGTTGTACACAGTAGCACCTGTGGGCAGCCGGGACCGAGCCACCCAGTGGCCTCTGGCACAGGGTCCAGGTGAGGGCTCTAATCCTGACTGCAGCCAGCTCGGGGCGCCCTTCGTTCTCTCTGGGTCTCAGCTTCATTTTCCTGCGCTCTGCTGAATGCCTGTGGTACGGTGCTGAGGACAAGACGCTGAGGACACAGCAGGGTCTTGGGCTGGTCCTGGGGTTTCCTTTCTTCCCAGATAGCGCATGACCTTGTGGTATGAGTGAGAAGGGCTTATCCGAGTGGGCCTTTCTACCTATTTTCTTAGGAAGCAAAGAATCCCTGTAAGATAAGCAACAAGTCTGGAGTCAGCACTGCCTTGCCACTGGCAGCTGAGAGAAAGCCTATGGCTAATTTCACCCCAGTGAAGCTGGAATTTACTTTTTTTCCACAGGCTCTGCCACTGAGTTGATGTAGGCAGTTCCTATTCTTTTCTAGACCTCAGTTTCCCTATCTGTGCAGTGGGGAGTTTGGGCTTGATGGTCTCACCCTCTGGGATAGGCTTCGTGGAGGAAGATAGAATGAGGGAATGTAGGAGGTAGAGGAGAAGAAGGAGGGTGCACACTAGTCCATAAAGGAGGGAATGAGGGAAACTGAGGCTGATAAGGAGAGGACCTGCAACTGCCTGGAGAGGAGAAAGCAGGCATGTATTGGCATAGGAAGCTCAGGCCCTTGGGCAGGTGACATAGGGCCACTTGGTATCTACCTAACAGCTCATGGCCCCAGCAGCAGCAAATTCAGACCCTGGAGGCAGGAGGATGTGGGTCTGAATCTCAGCAGTGGTATCTTACCTATGAGACCCTTGAGGGAGATTTCTAGAGCCTTGTTTTCCTCCTTTATATAACAGAGGAAAACATCAATGTCCAGGATTTGTCACACAGAGGCAGCCACAAGGCTTGGATTTGCATCTGCAGCTGCTAAATTGGGTGCAAACCAGAGCCAGATATCTCTGGTTGAAGTCCTTGGCTCAGTAGCTGGGTGGGGCTGGATGGAAAAGCTGGCCCTGGGCAGGGGGAGGGGCTCAGGCAGCACTGGTGTCAGGGTGTGCAACAGGAGAGTGCCCCGGGAGGAAAGGTCCTGTCCAGAGTAGGAAACAGAATGCCCACTGCTGGATGGGAGCCCAGGGTGACCACCTCTTAACCAGGTCCTGCTGGGGCTGCTGTAGCCTTGCAAACAGCCCTGATCCAAGACATACTCATGACACCCTGGTTCTGTCTTCCAGCCACAGGCTCATCATTTTCCAGTGGGGCTGAAAGTCATTATTAGAAGATGCGACAGAACAGTCTGCTTGAAAATGTCTCAAATTCTCTTGGGTTTGGTCCTCTCTTTCCCTGGCACAGCCAGGGCAGGACTGTCCACCCTAAACCTTCAGGGCTGCAAAGTAATGGAGCCCCACACTCTCCTACCTTGGCCCCATCATTGTGGTTACTGCCCAGCACTGTGATAACCTTCCCTACCAGAAGGCAGGCATGTGTTTCATTTGGTAGTGTCCCCAAGAAGGGTATGGCCCCAAACAGATGCTCTGTGAAGCTCTGCTGATCTACTGCCCCTGAGCTTACCCAACTTCCGGCTTCCACAGCTGGACCAGATGTACAGCCTGGGAAGTGGGCCACCTACTGACGCAGCAGGATGCAGAGAAAGGGCCCTGGCCTGGGATTTAGAGACCAGAGTTCTGGGACTGTGGCTCACTCTGTGGCCACTGGCCAGTTCCCACTGCTCTGAGCCTCCAGTTCCTGCACAGACCTGGAAGGATCTTCTGGCTTCTTCAGGCTTTGTACTGTTGGTTAAACTTCTGCCGGCGGACACAGCAACAGGCAGCCAGTGTGGTGAGGAGGATGGCCACAGCCAGGGTGAAGGCGAGGATGATGATGAGGTTGATGTTCCTGAGCCCTCCTTCCTCACAGTCCTCAGGACGTACATGGCTCAGTGACACCTCTGCCTGTGACCCAAAGCGGCAGATCAAGTCCTGAGTGGCATCCACATCCACACGGCCCTGGTGCAGCTGAGCTGCCAGCCAGCCATTGCCGCAGCAGCTGAGTGGATTCCCTTGCAGGTAGAGGCGCCGAAGGCTGTTCTCTAGGCCGCCCATGGCACTGCCTGGTAAGAGGCTGAAGCTGTTGTTTCGCAGGTCCAGCACCTCCAGCGATACAGCCTGAGTCCAGGCAGGCAGGTGGCTGAGGCGGTTCTCAGAGAGATTGAGTCGCTTAAGGCAACGGAAATAGGGCAGGTCCACCTGAAGGACAGTTAGCCCATTGCCCTGCAGTGCAAGGACCTCCAGGGAGGCCTCCAGGCCTGCCAGGGCTCCTGTGGCCACCTTGAGACCAGGGTTGGCAGAGAGGTCCAGCTCAGTAAGTGGGGTATGGAGGAAGGCGCCTGCCCTGAGCATCTCCATCTCATTACCCGCCATGCTCAGAACACGGAGGGTGGGAATGCCAGAGAAAGCCACACAGCCTGGGAGGCTGGGCTCTGCTGGTCCCCCACAAGGGCTGACTCGGTTTCCCTGCAGGTTAAGCTGCTGCAGACTGGCCATGTTGGCAAAGGTATATGGTGGCAGGTCCTGCAGGGCATTGTCCTGTAGGAGCAGCATCTTTAGGGACCCCAGGGCTCTGGCACTCAGCTCTAGTGCCTCCAGCACATTGTGGCTTAAGTCCAGGAGCACCAGGCAGGGCAGAGAGCCTCCACGCCGGGCCCCAAAGGCCCGCAGGCAGTTCCGGCTGAGGTTCAGGAAGCGAAGGGAGGTCAAAAGCTCAAGAAAGCTGTCTGGAATGAGCTCAATCTCATTGTTGCTCAAATCCAGGTTCAGGAGCTGGGAGAGGGCACGGGTGCTGGCATTCCAGCTGGGGCTGAAAAGAGCCGAGGCTGACCAACCCTCAGAAGGCATGTGGATGCCATCGCTGCCTTGCGGTGGCCCTGTGGGAAACCGGATGAGGTTATTGGACATATTCAGGTAGATGAGTCTGGGGAGGGCGGCCAGGTCAGGGAAATGGAGCAGTTTATTTTCCCGTAGGTCGAGCCAGGCAAGCTGGTACTCAGCCTGGGGGTCCTGGGCTGTCTGAAAGGCCTCAATACTGTTGCAGCTTAGGTCAAGCACCCGCAGCTGCTGGAGGCTGAAGTCGGAAATACAGGTGAGGGAATTCCGGGAGAGATTGAGATGTGCCAGGCGGGGCAGGGCCTCAAAAGCACCATCTTCGATGTCCATCAGCACGTTGCTGTGCAGGTCCAACCGCTCCAGCGCAGGAAGGCCCCAGAAGGTCTGACGAGTCAGGCGGGTCAGGCTGTTCTCTGCCAGCGAGAGTGTGTGCAGTCTGGGGGCTTCACCCAGCAGCCACTCTACCAGGCCACTGTACAGGCTGTTCCCAGATAGGTCCAGGGAAGTCAGGTGCAGCAGGGGCCCCAGACCTCCGGCACTCAGCGCCGTGCCCACTGCCAGGCGGTTGCGGGCCAGGTTGAGGTGTTCCAGATGAGGCAGGGCCTGGAAGACTCCTGGCTGCAGGAAGCTGATCTCATTGGTGCTGAGGTCCAGGTGACGAAGGGCAATGTAGAAACTCAAGGGTGAGGCCAGGACATTCCGCAGTTGGTTTCCAGAGAGGTCAAGGGCCTCAATGTCCAATGGGAGAATGGGAGGGACCTGGTACAGGCCAAGGCTCTGGCACAAAGCCTTCTTGTCCACCTGAGGAGGGGAGAAAGAGCAGCAGGCATTAATGGGCACAGTGGGAGTACACCCAGATGGTCTACTCTAGAAGGACAGTTAGCTCCCCTCAGGGCTTGGGTCGATGCTTCTGTGGACTCCCAGAATGCTAGACCATCCTCCACTCAGCCTGTCTGATAACCTATCCTGCCCCCTAACCTTGTCCCTAGCACCCAATACAGCAATGGACAGAAAATAGGGACTCATTGTAGGTGCGATAGGTAGATAGACTGACAAGTGATAGATGGACAGGGGGACAAACTAAGAAAAAACCATGCTGGTAATCATCTCATTTCACAAGAAATGAAGCCATGTGTATCAGTCAGGGTGACTCAGAGTCAGTGAGCAGCAGGGCCTGGCTCCCTATCCTGAGACCCTTCTGTGGCCCTGATAGTTTGCATTTACTGTTTGTGCTTACTCCTTCTGACCCACCCACCTGCAGTGCCTGGCAACTGCTCAAAAACTCCACTATGCTTATCTTCCCCAGGACAGAGTCAGGACCTCAGTGAGGCATCCTCTGCTGTTTGTGATTCCTGCCTATCCTCTGTACAGGTCCACATGCACTGACCACTTCTGATATGACCCACCACTGTGACAAGAGTCATAGAATCTGTGTCATGTTAAAGCTTAAGTGTACAGGGTTGAGGCCTGGAATCAGTCACTTTCGTGAGGGGAAAGAAAAGGGATGTGCCATGGGATTAGAGATAGAGGGTGTCAGGAGTGAAAACTGCCCATCCAGTGCCCAGACTGGGGGACGGAGGCCTGAAGAGGCAGCAACCTGTATGAGGTCACAGGAAGCCCATGGCTGAGCATGCAAGGAAGAAGCACAAGCTGGGGGTTATTCTCAGGGTCCAGCTCTGTCATTTCTTCCCAAAGCCTCAGGTGGGTAGGGGTGGAGGATGGAGCTGGCCAGCCTCAAGTATCTGTGTGACTCTTCCTACTGCATGTCCACTGTGACAGCCTTGTGGCTCCTCGGAAACTGGCTTCACTGAGGTGAAGAGAGACCCAAGAGACCCAGGGACATTCCCACAGGGGACACCCACAGAAACCAGAAGCCTACCCTGGCCTCCTTGCCAGTCTCTGTCCTTTCCTCCTTCATCACCTCTCTGCTCACTAGCATCACAGACAGCCTCCTTGTGAGCATCAGTTCCCAGTCCATCCTGACCAAAGGAAGACATGACAAAAAGAGGAAGTCCAACCCTGAGTGGATTCCACGCCAAGGACATAGATCCCTCACCTCCTTTAATCCTCCTGTCTCCTTCCTCTATGTCATCCGTAAGGAAACTGACATTGTGCAAGGTCAGAGCCACAGGCTCAACAGAACCACTACCACTACCACTACCACAGTTTCTGTTCCTGTCTGTGCAAGTTTAGTTCTGGTTATGGAGCCCTCAGCTAGTCAGGCTCACAGGCTGATTCCTTCAATGCAGGAAATAACCTCAGGCACCATTTACAGGGCAATGGAGTGGGGCACTGCACCGTGCGTCACTGTGACCCCCATCTGCAAGCCCACGCCCACATTCTTTCTACATGGGCAAAGGTTCTCCAGGTTCCAGCCTGCCAGTGAGCCAGGGCAAAAACTAGCCCAGCTCAGAGTCTGAGATGCCTATGGGCTCAGGTGCCAGGACCTATGTTAGGGAGGCCCCAGGGCTGCTGATAGGCAGAACTTCCTTGGGATGCCCACTTCTCCAGTCCAGTGCAGGAAGGAGATTGAAGGCCACAGCAGCTCCATTTCCTGCTGCCCCCTGGCTCCAGCCAAGCTCCTAGCAGCAGGTGACCAATGGGCTCACCCAGGGCCCTGGCTGGGCTTTAGAGCTCCTCCCTGCTCTCTCTGCAGCATCAACCATGACCCAGCTCTCTTCTTAGGCAGAGAGGGGACTTGCCACTAGCTCCACATACTGTCTGGACACAGGATGGCATATCAGGGCAGGAAGAGGCATCTGGCATTGGGCAGCGTAAGAACAGTTGGGTGAGAGTACTGATTCCATCAGTTCCTGCCCTGACTCCGTTCTGGAGGTGGGCGGTGGCTCATTCTTTCTCTATTCCTGCCTGTAGCACCTTGCATGCTGCTTCAGAACACTGCCCTACCTGTGATCTCACTTCCCAAGGAGCCAAAGCTGACCCTGTTCCCCTCTGCCTGTTGGGCCAAAACCCTTTACTTCATAGGGCCTCCCTCTGTTCCCCAAGGTGTGTGGGTATTTGGTTATGTCCAAGGCCTTCTCCACCCATCATTCTGGGCTCTCCGAATCTTGGAGACTCATAGTAGAAAAAAGAGTGGTAGCCACTGAAGATACATCAAGCCCAGGGCAAAGGTAGCCAGGCACCTACTAGCACTCTGGTCTCCTGCTACAGCTGCCTGTTCTGTGTCCAAGTGGGGCTGCTATAGGGCTGGCCCTTTCCCCAGCTTTGAACTATCTATGGCGACCCAGCCTTGTAAGTGGACACAAATGATACCTGTTCCCTGCACTGGACAGGGTCTGAAGAACCTGAAGATCAGTTTCCTTGGCTTGCAACAGGAAGAACGAACAAACAGGAATCAAACCTGGTCCCTGCCCTAGAAAAATTCTTGGTCGGAAGGTAAGACAGGCTCAGATCACTCACTGGTCACCCTGTGTGCTCAGTGTGCTCAGCACTGAGGTGGAGGAAAGCTGGGAGTGGCAGAAGCCTAGAAGAGGAGGCGGCTAGACAGCCTGGAAAGGTCCAGGAAGGTTTCCTGGAGGAGGCTTCACTGACCTGCCAGTAATGAGTGAGAAGCCAAGGAGCCTTGTGAGGGAAAAGGACTTGTCCCTAGGAAGGACAAGTATAGAGGAACCTCTCCCAGGGAGCCCATTCCATATTCCCTGTACATCCTAAATCCCCTAGCCAGGCCCCCTCTCCTATAAGGGCAGCTTAGGGGAATACAGTTCAATGTTGAGCTCAATGTTCTTGTACAAGTCTTCTTCTTCTCTAAGCCTCAGTTTCTGCCTTTGTAAAATTGGAATAGTAAGGTTTACTGGGTGTGCTTGTTGAGTAGACAAGGTATTTAAACATTTTAGTGGCTGCTCATTAAATGAAAGGTAAATCTCTTTCCTCTCTTGATTCTAACTTCTGGCTTCTGGGGCTGAGGACAGTAGGACATCTCAGGACGAGGGTGTGGTGTGTTGCTTCCCCTCCCTTGGCAGAGCACCTTACCATCTTACAGGGTGCCTTGTCTTGGGGTTGGGGGGTAGCCAGGCCTCGAGTCAGCAAGACCAGGAACAGCAGGATCTGGTGGCTCATGGCTCTGTGTAGAGTGGGGAGGAGAGAGAAGCACTGTGAGATCACTGGTCCTTCCTGCTGCCAGCCTCAGCACTTCCACCGTCCCAGCCTTTGGGAGCCTTCAGGGAGCCCCAGACTGCAGCTGGGCTGGAATACTTGGGAGGGGACCAGGTGGGACATGGGGTGGCACAAAGGGCCTGGGAGGCCAGGCCAAGCTGGGTCAATGTCTAGGAGAACCAAGAGTCTTAGAGCAGTGGTGCCTTGGCCAGATGTGGATTTTCAAGACTCTGCCCATTAGCAGAGGTTGGAGGGGAAGTAAAGGTGGCAGAAGGGCCTAGGGCTGCCCTGGGCCATGCTCTGGGCTGTGGATGGGGATCTGCCTCTACCTCCCCCACATCACAGCAGGTCCCTATCTCAGCTCCTTGGGCCCTCATTCCATCCCCCTACCCACTGCCAGGCCCTCTACCTCAACCCCCACTCCCACCCTCTTCATTTTGTCCTTTTTCTTTTGATTTTCTGATTATTCAGCCTTTGCCATTGTTCAAGGCCTGGGATCAGGTCCCTGACAGGAAGTCCCACCAGGGGACCTGCCCGGCCCCAGCACTGTGTGGACTTCCCCTGGCGCAGGCCGCCAGGCCCCTACTTTACTTTCACTGAGGCGGCTGGCTGTACAGCGGCACTGGGACTTGCTCTGTGAGTAGCCAGGGAGTAGGTGAGGGAACCCCAGGGCCCTCAGCAAGATTGAATCTCCTGCTCTCTCCCTGAGGACCATCTTTAACCAATTGCTGGGGATACACAGATCAATCCATCAGTTTTATTCAATCAATCAGTTATAAAGTCACTGAATATTTTCTCATGTGCTGGGAACTGGGGACACAAAAGAGTACACAGAAGTGACTGTAATGTGGACAGACAGTATTAACAACAAGCGACACATAATGCCCTCCAAGGACTCTAGACTCTGAGCTGCCCCCATCTGACTGCCCCCTCTTAGCTCTTCCTCTTACCTGCCCTGAGACCTTGTACAGGTCACCACACCTCTGTGAGCTTGTTTCCCCTTCTGAGGTTAATGACAACTATACCAAGTTTTGTTGAAGACCAGATGAGATATATTCTCTGAGAGTGTCACTACAGAGCCCAGACACTCTTCTCAGTGCTTTACGAATTCACTTAATTCTTACAGCAACTCGGTGACTTATTGGTTCCATTATTATCATTCCCATTTTGTAGAAGGGAAACTAAGTCTCAGAGGGGCTAATTATAAAGCCAGCTAAGTGGCAGGTCCAGGCAAGTGTGGCTCAGGAGTCTGTGTCCTTACATTCCATACTGTAAGGTCCTTAGGTCTCCCACAGCGAAGGCTCAATTATGAGGTCTGAACTGTGAGTCTGAAGGAGGCGTGGGAGAAAAGGTGCTCACAGGGCCTTTAAGGGTTGTGCCGTGACTGTCAGACACCACTAGCAATGACTTTTAGATGACCTTTAATTGATGATAGCTGCTCTGAGGTCCTTTCCTGCTGGAACATGTGAAGGCCTCCATGGTTATGTTTCAACCCTTGTACCTGGCTCCCTGAGGCCAGCAGGTACTGCCCTGCAGTGGTGCTGCTTATGTTGATGGGAAATTTGGTTCTGTTGTTTACAAAACAGATGTCAGGGCTGGTGGGATAGCTCAGCTCTCTAAATCGCCTGCTTGGGGACCGTGGTATGAACCCCAGCATCACATGCCATACCAGACCCACCCTTAAGGCAGGCTGAGCCGGCCAAAAAAAGAAAAAAAAAATCCTTAAAAAACAGATGTCAATTGGGCATCATGTTGGATATCTGTAAGACCAGTAGTTGGGAGGAAAATTGGGGTATAACTATGAATGTCCATTTTGTATCTGTGTATTCAAAG
>NW_004524625.1:377523-412159 GCF_000260255.1 Octodon degus | reverse complement strand
TCCCTAGCGTCATGGAATGACAGAAGTTCATGAACCAAGTGACTTTGTGTGTGCATGTGTGTGTGCTATATTTCAGAATAGAATAGAATAACCTTGTTAGAATAAATTTTATTAAAACTATGTAGCAATTCAAAAAAAAAAAGTAGTTGGGAGGTTGAGGCAGGATTCTGTGAGTTTTGAGGCCAGTCTGAACTACATAGTAAGACCTTATCTCACCCACCCCCCCTGCAACAGAGAGAGAGAGAGAGAGAGAGAGAGAGAGAGAGAGAGAGAGAGAGATCAAGATCAAGTGGATGTCACCACCTGTTTGAAATTAGCATACCCAGAATCAGATGAGAATCATCGGTCCCAGGCTCTTGAGGAACTCAGCCTCTGGCCAGCTCTGTAGCTTTCATTCTCCCTGGGTCCTCTCCCTCTAGGTCTCTAAGCAGCTTTGCACTGTTTCAACCTTCACTTCCTCTCCTCTCTTCTGCTGTATACCTCCGCATCCTGCTCTCTCAGCTTCAATATCACCCCCTCCAAGAAGCTTTCTTTGGTTCTCTGAAGCCTTTTTTGGTTCCCTATTCGGAGCCCACACTAGCACTTCATGCCTTGTTACACTACCCGCTCCCATGGGACGCTTCCCTAGGGGAGAGGGGGCCTACTGTCCTCTGAGATCCATATCATGGCACCAAAAAGGCCAGGGTGGCACAGCGAATGACACCAGGAGTCTTGGTGACATGGTGATGTTTGGAGGGCAAGATCCCTGGAGTCTCCCTTCATCTCCTGCCACATTCCTTCCCCCATCAGTAGGCTGTGACTGCCTTCCTAGAAGACCCAGGCCCACACACTTCCCTCCTCTATCGCCACCACAGACAGATGCCACCACGATGCTAGGGCCCGACCATGGCAAGAGCTGACCCAGTTGTTTCCTTGCTTCCATTCTGACCTCTTACAATCTACCTTATCCATTAAGTCAAATAAAGCTTTCAAGATCCGGTACCCAATCACAAATGTCTACTTTGAACGTCTCCAGCAATGTTTGGGCTTACATGATCTCTCGCTAACTCTATTTACCATCTTCTCTTTTTCTTTCCCCAGTTCTAGCTTTTTTCCAGTTCCCCAAACAGAGCAGGCTCATGCCTGCCTCACACGCTTTGCCCTGGTCCTTCTGCCTAGGATGTTCTTCTCTTGGTCCCTCATATGTTTTATTGTTTTCCTTACATTTACCATTTCCTGATATTTTAGTTTTTATTCTGTGGGAACTAGGACCTACTAAATAGGTCTTTACTAAAGATCTCATGGACAAATGGCAGAGTCAGGGGCACACACTCACTGACAGTGGGCTGAGTGGCAACAACAGGCAAGGACAAGGAAGGACTGGGCTTATTTTTGAGTGTAAAGGTGAAGATGCCCAATAGACCTTTCCTGCTCCTCCTCTGGCAGATCCTCGGTGTGAACACCTGCACATCCAGAAGGGGCAGTCTCTGCAGCATATGGAACAATGCTAGGAAGGGACTCAGCTGCGGGCCCCCTCTGGAGTGCCCAGGACACAGCATGGTCCCTTATGGGCTGCTCTCTGACAAGAGAAACTGAGGTCACTCAGACCCAGGCTCTGGGGCAAGCCCCTTCACCTCCCACCTGTGTCTTTGTGCTTCAAATGCAGGGCAACCTGGCCTCTATTCTGGCACCCTGGCCATTGTGATGACCACGTGGAGAATGGCTGTGGAGGTGCCCGGGACACTAAGGATCCTTCAGAGGAGGTCAGCAAGTTCAGGGTGGCATGGGTGTAGACTTAGAATCCTTCAAGGTTGGTACAGAGGCACATAGGACTGAGCACCACAGGGTTTACAGGCTGAGGACTGAGGTCCCAGATCTTCTGACAGGTGACAGGAGGCAGGAGAAAAGGCAGGACTCTCACTTGGAGAAGTGCCAAAGAATGTGTGTGTGTGTGTGTGTGTGTGTGTGTGTGTGTTTGAAATGGAGGGGGAAAGCTTACAACCACCATACTCTGATCCCTATTATATAATGATATTAGCCACTCTTCTAAACCCTTGATCTATGTCATTTTGTCTGATTTCCACAAGCACCCAATAAGGTAATGAGTATAATTCCCATTTTACAGAGAAGGAAACTGAGATTCAGAAAAGTGAAGGAACTCAGTTTCTAAGTGTTTTGGAGCTGGGACTTACACAGGTCTAACTGCCCAAGTGCTGTCTTCTCTGGTACATGGTGACCCAGCTGTTCCCTACAGAAGTATTCCCATTTTTGCCCATGAGAAAAATAAGGCTTAGAGAGGTGACTTACCCCCAAATCACACAGTCAGCAAATAGCACAGTCGAGACCGGAATCAGTCCGTCTGCCTCCTAAGGAACTGTTTCTGCTACACCAGGTTGAGATCTCCCTTTATAATCCGCCAGAGACCCAAGCACACAGGCATGCGGGGCAGAACAGCTCCCAGTCTAGGTTCTGAGGTGTTCCCTCTCAGCTCTGTCTCCATCTGATTTACTGGCGGCCCGGGTCCTGGGAGAGCTACTGAGGAGGCTCACAGCGCTGGTGGTGAATCACTAAGGGCAAGCCCCTTTCTGGAGACACGTGCATCCCACGGGGGAATTAGACCTTAACCCAAAGGAATGTGGCTGCGATGGCGCAGTCTCAGCTAGCTAGACGTGGGGGCTGGGGGTCGCCTCATCTTACTCGACCTCCTTGGGGAAGGCTGGCTTCAAACCCTGGGTGAGAGAAGCCTCTTCTAGAGGAGCGGGCGGACTACCCCAGGGGAGTGAGCTAGGAAGCGCACACTCGGGCTGGTGGGGCCCGAGTGCAAGCCCTGCGCTGCCCGGGCCGTCTGCGTTCCCCGGCCAGTGCTTCGCCCTGAACGCCTGGACGAGTTTCCCACCTGTCAGATGGGATGCCCGCTTGCGCTTCGCGGGAAAGAGCAGGGACACAGGAGCCTGCCGATTTCTCAGGGTCCGACGGAGGGCTCAGCCCCGCTCCATGCGCGACGAGAGCGTTTGGGGAGAGGGGGCGCCAGGGGACCCTCACCCCAGCCGGGCTCCCGAGGGCGCGGACCGCGGCTCGCTCCGGGACGCCTACCTGGCTCAGCGCAGCCGCCGCTCCACTCCCGGGCAGCCTCGGCACATTTTGCACAGACCCGACCCTGGTCCCACCCGTGCCAGCCCGGGTCACGGCCCGCGGATCGGCCGCTGCACCGCCCCACCGAGCCGGCCGCGAGGGGGCGGCGCCGCCGGGTTTAAATAGTGCTCGTGCTTGCCCGCCGCCACGCCCCTGGGGGCTGGGCCACGGGGTCCTAGCGCCCGCAAACCACGATCGCGGGTGTCCGGGTTTCTTGTGAGCTGGCGGTGCGGGGGTGGGGTGAAGCATCTTCGGTACCCTGGAATCCGGGCTGAGTAGGAGCAAGGGCGAGGGGACCCGCGGAAAGGACTGGGAGGGGGAGACAGCAAAGCCTGCGCGGGCTAGCGCGCCAAGGGCGGCGGCACGTGCAGCTGGGGCCCGAGGGCGGGGTGGAGCCCGCAGCCCAGGTCCTGGGAGGAAATCCTGCCTGCCCCGATTTCCCTGCCGCCGGAGAGAGCAGAGAGGTGACTGGCGGCCACCAAAGGCGGAAGGAAGTGACCCTTCGTTGGCCCTGGACGGCCGCGAGGGGGTTCCCCGCACAGTAGCCATTCCTCCCCCATCGTTCCCCGGACTATCAAAGTCCTCGGTTTTTCAGATGTAGGATCTAAGGCTAGGGGTGTGGACAGTAAATACAAATAAAAACCAGGTGGTTGGATCCCCATTTATTGTAGGGAACCCGGAGCTCAGGAAGGTTAAATGGCATGGCCAAAGCCACACAGTCTGTAAGAGGCAGAGATTGCATGCTGATCTGTCCGCAGCGCTAAATGCAGCCAAGTCTGGGCACCCTCTTGCCAAAGGGTGGGGTCAGCGCAGAGAGGACACACCTGACACCAAGTGCCCTGGGACCTGACCTAGCCTCACAGGCCGGGGAAGGCTTCCTAAGTGGCCATGAGGTCATGGGTAGGAGGTTATGGGTAAGGGGCCCAGCCAAAAGCCTGGGGAGGGTGTCCATCCTTTCCCTTCCCTCCAGCCACCATGCCCTCAGATCTGTGCTTGCAAGAGTCCCAGCTAGTCCACATACCTGCTCTCATCAGCGTCTAGGGCTCTATTTAGACAAATGGAACCTTGGCTTCCTCTTTGTATAGTGGAAAAGACAGTAGCTACTGCTTGGGGTTGGTGCCAGAACTAGGCTAGCGCAGTCAGGCTGGTGGCCTGACCCTGGGGCCTGTGGGTAACTGGTATGATGGCTTTATTGCATAGATTGGGGGGGATACTTCAGCTATTCCCTGAGGACTTCCTTTTCCAGGAATTTGCCAAGGGGACAAATGAAAGTGCAGTGTCAATACAGTATGGCTGAATTAGATACTGTCCGAGGCTCTTCTATTTGCCTTGCTGCCTCAAGCAGGCTGGACTGTCTAGGTATTACCTCACTCTTCCTGGAGCTGCCACCCAGAAGAAACTCATGGACTGTCAATGACCAGGGGCAGGGGTGCGCTGGGGCTAGGGTGGGCTGGGGCTGGGCAGCCCCCTCCAGTGCAGAGGCTGTGGTGCGGTTGTGGTTAGCTGGCTCATGGGGTTCCACCTTACTTAGTGCCCAGATGGGGCTCCCCAAGAGTTGGAAACACCTGGGCAATCAAGCATGCCCACCTGCTACAGATGTCTCTTGGGACCTCTGGCTAAAAGCCAGCAACTTCTTGGCACCCTTTCTTCATCTCTTCCCTCCCTCAGCAGTCACATCGTGTGACTTCTGGCAGCTTCGCTTGATCCTTCTGACCTTAATTTGTTGCTCTGCGAAGCGAGACTAATTACAGTGCTAATGAGGGATCACAGAGTGATCACTGGTGACCCCTGTAAAGCACCTACTTGCTCAGCAAATGTGACTCTTCCCTGGTGGGCCTCAGTGAGCTGGTGAATAATGTCTAGGACCTACTTTTGTGGAGTTCCCCCAGCAGAGGAGAACACAGAGGACACCTGAATGGAGAAGCTTTGAAGGTCAAGTCCAGAAGGCTGAGCTTGGCTTGGTAGGAGAGGGCGCATGGGAACTGAGCAGGTTGGATTTGCCTGGCAGCTATGCAGGGGGTAGCTTTCTGTGAAAGGCCACCGAGGCCACCTTTGTATCCAGCACTGCTCACTCCTGTTTGCATGCTCCAGACCCAGAGGGACAGCTCAGACCTCACAGGGCTGGTATTTTTGTGGAAATGCTTCATTCCCTTCTGTATCTGTCAGTGAAGATAGGAGGCATGCCTTTTCCTGTATCTTTAGCACTGTCATTCTGAGATGGTGCCTCTCAGGCTCAGGGCTCCCTGGGGAGGGTTTTGCAACCTCAGAGTCCTATGCAGGAGTCAGTTGTCCAGAAAGGCAGTGATGTATACATCCCGTGTGAATTTGGACAAATTACTAAGCCTCTCTGGGCTTCGCTGTCCCTTTCTAAATTTAGAACAAGAGTGAGAAAGACTATGGCATCTTGGATCCCCAGTTTAGTTTACTTTTTGCGGAATACTCAGTACAGGCCATTTCTTCCTGTCGTGTGTCAAGTCAGAACATGGATTGCCATAGCTGCCTTCCTAGTAGGTGTTTTTATTTTCAGTTACTAAGTAGGCAACTGAGGCTCAGAGAGGCTGGGTAACTGGCCCATTACATAATGTTTGAATCTGGAATTGAATCCGGGTGTTCCACTTCCCAGACTTGATCTCAGTGCACAAATGTGGCTGTCCTTATTCTCTGTCCCTTCCCAGCACCCCTGTGGGACCCTAGTGGGGTAGAACCTTGGGATCCCTAATTCTGCCCCTGACCACCCTCCCTTATCCCCTAAGGCAACTGGGCTGAGACCATCCCAGCTAAGGGCCACTTTCTGGAGGGACAGTAAGAGAGGACAACAAATGTGACTGCCTTGCAGCCAGAGGGAGTTGGTGAGTTGCGAAAGCTTGCTGGGTGCCTGGGAAAGAGACACACGTGGGTGAGGACAGGTGGCATGCCCCTTGCTCTGAGGTCTACAGTGGGAGTGATGAGAACTTGCAGGCCCAGGCCTGGTGCCAGGGGCTCCTTTGGCGTTGTCTTCTCCCTACAGAGTCTCAGGAGGCAAGATAGCATTGGTCCCTTTCACAGAGGAGGGGCTGGGGCTCGGGGGCACACAGGAAACATGGCAAGGGGCAGCCTGGGCTCCATTTCAGTCTTCAGCCTCCAGACTCCAGAGACTTTTTTCACTAGGTTTTAGTTCTCCATGGAGTACAGGTCACCCCCTCCCTGTGACATTCAGTTACTTACCCAGGCATGGGGAGTGGATACAGGTGAGGACCTGGCCCCCAAGGCCATTGTACAGGAGGCTCGCAGTCCTGTCAATCAGTACACAGTGTGGCTGATTCCAGATAGGGAGGCTCCCGGTGGCCCCCAGGGAAGATGAGATGCTAGCAAGAAAATTCGAGACTGGGCAAACCAGGTGGTGCATGATTGGAAGAATCCCCACAGCCTGACTCTGTGCTGTGCTGTGGACCATGAAACCACAACCTTCTGCAGTACTGGGGCTGCTGGGAACCCGCAGGCTTGCCTTTCAGATGGATTTTCCCTTCTGTTTTACCCATGTGAATATTAACCTCGATAGACCTTTTCTTGACGGTGTTAGGCTTTCGTTATGGTCTTTAAGGCCGTAAAACATCATCTCTAAACCAACAGTAGCTGGCAAGGCGGTGACCAGCACGTACACCCCCGAGGCCAGAATTGGGAATAGTGCACTGTAGGAGGAGCAGACCTTGTGCCATGAGGGAAGCCAACTGTAACTGCCCTCTACACAATCTTCTTCCCAGCCTCAGTTTCCTTGGCTGTAGAATGGAGACGATCATTCTGCCATCTTCAGGGGAGTGAGAAGAGGATGGGCTGTGGGAGGTGAGTCTTAGGAAAGAGTGGCTTCACTGGGCCTGTGGGAGGGGCTCAAGCCAGCTTCTCGGCCAAACTAGTGGAACTGAGGCTGAGAGGCACTGGCTCTGGGGACCACAGTGATAGCAGTGGCGAGGGGCAGGTGGGCTTTGTGGTGAGGCTGGGGCAAGCCTGGCCTGGATATTTTTCAGTACTGGGGATTGAACCCAGGGCTTTCATGTCCACAGAACTTTTGTTTTTTAATTTTGAGATGGGATCTTATGGTTGGACAACCCCACCGGTGAACTGAGCACAGTAACAATGGCCCCTCCCCCACCTGGCTGCAGAAACGAGGCAAGCAAATGGGCCGGTTCTGGTTAGCAGAACCGTTAGCCTTTCTTACTGGAAGTGCTTCTGTTTGGAAGGGTAGGCTAGGCCAGGCAGCTTCCTAAGCAGCTTTTATGCATCTACCCACTTAATCTTTGCCACGCTCAATAAGGTAGGCTTTATCGCCCCTGTTATTCTTGCTAGTATTCTCTCCATTGTGGGATGACACATCAGAAAACCCAGAGAGGTTGAGTAACCTGAGCTCCCCCAACCCAGGGCAGATGGGTCCAGGCAGCCAGGCTGCAGCACCTGCATGCTTAGTGCTTTTGCATTAGCCAGCAGAGCAGATAATCTAGAAGGCATGGAGAGCTATATTTCCACTCTCACTATAGATGGGGTGGGAGGGCCAGAGGAGGACAGCAGGAGGGAAGAGAACAGCATGGATTTTGGAATAAAATGCACTGGAATTCCTGTTTTTGCTGTGCCGCTCATTGCTGCGTGCCTTGGGGCTCGTGGCTTTACCTCTCTGAACCCATTCCACCTCTGTTAAGGGGGAGCAACACTGGGTGAGCAGGGCTGTTTGAGGAGTGAGCCCATGGCTGTCACCTGCTTCTTTGGCTGAGCCCAGGGAGGGAGTGAAGTGGTTGTGGAGCTGAGTGATGTGCATGACCACATGGGGCAGGTAGAGGCCCCTGGTGGATGGCAGGAGCATGTGGCCTGCGCACACCAAGCTCTCCCTGGATGGTGGCTTCTTAGGTGAAGGCACAGTGACCCCTTGTCCTACTCACGCTGTCTCCATCCTTGCCACCATGAGGCCCTCCGAGGATACGGCACGTGCTGCCCTGTGAAGGGAAGTGGAGACACGAACGGGCAGGAGCTAACTCCAGTCACCCAGCTAGGAGCTGGTAAGGTGCGGACAGTCCCCTCTACAGTCCCTGCAGTCACCCTCCCCCTGTGTCGTTCCACCTGCTGATGGGAGCCATGTGTTCCCCAAGACACATGTGTCTGCACCCTCTGCATGTGCCCTCAAAGGCTGGTGCAGGACTCAAGGGGCCACAACTTGTGGAAATGACAGGTGTGCATCACTTCACACTAAGTGTGTTACGGGCACACACTATCAATTGTCCTTTCCTTTCTATTCCTTCTATTTCTCTCTGCTCTTTTCTCCTTTCTCTTCCTCTTCCTCCTCCTTCTCTCTTCCCTTCCTCTCTCCCTCTTCCTCTCCCTCCTCTTTCTCTCAGTACTAGGGTTGAACCAAGAGATTTTTCACTGAGCTATGTCTTCAGCCCCCACCCTCTTTCTAAGTCAAGTTGGCCAGGCTGGGCTTGAACTTGTGAGTCCCCTGACACAGCCCCTCAGAGTGTTGGGGCTACAGAGAGTTGTGCCACCATGCCTGTCTCACACATTTTTCAGATGTTGTAGAGACACAAAAGTCAGTCACCATACTTAGATAATGTTATGGTTTACATCTACAATGTTTCCCGAAAGTCCTGTGTTCAGATTTGGGGTTTCGGTGGGGACTGGATCGAAGGCAACTGTATGCATCAGTGGATTGGTAGGTTAGTTCTTTGTGCGGTCATAGCTGGCTGTGCTGTGTGGAGGTGAAGGCTTGTCAGAGGGGGCAGGTCACATGGGCCTGAGCTTCCCTGATCCTTGTCCCTGGCTCTTCCCTTCTCTCTCTCTATTTCCTGGCTGCCCCGAAGTTGCCAGGGGCTGATCAGATACCCAGATACCTGTGGGAGGAAGGGTGGGGAAAAAGAGAAAAATGGCACATTTCAAGCTACACAGGGTGGGGGTTTGAAGAAGGGGGCACCAGGAGGAAGCTGTCTCTGGTGAGCAATCACACCAATCTCTGTAGTCAGCCCACTCTTATTAGCCAGCAAGGAGCAGGGAAGGGTGTTGGATGTTTCCTGGAACAGTGACTACAGTAAGAATAGGGTAATAAAATGGTAATCAAGCTTATTATTTTAAAGGGAACAAGTTAAAGCCCTTTGCCCCACCTGGATGCCTGCATTTTGTATACTGTCTTCAGCAGATATTATCTTGCCCCAGGAGGCTGGGAGGATGAGTTTTGCCAACACAACCAGAGAGCATGCAGCAATTTGCAAACTCTCCTGTCGCAGGTCACACTGCCTGGACCACACGACCATGATCATGGAGCCTGGTTCCCAGCATGGTACTATATTATTTCATACTCTTGATCCCTAACAGTTCTCTCTTCTTGTTTCTGTAATTGCAGGAGTTGAAACAGCATGAATTGAGGTTGTACACTGTCTAGGCATTGTTTGGTTTGGGTGTCTAGGCATTGATTTCCCCTGTGGCAGGGTAGAAGAAACGCAAATCATATGCTGATTAGTATAATCAATACAGCATAAAATCTAAAATGAGCTTTGAGAGCCAGCGAGATAGCTCAGCAAACTAAGCACCTGCTTAGGCAAGCCCAGGGACTAGGCTTTGACCCCTGGTAGTGCCTGCCACACTGGGCCCTGCTCCTGGGTATGCTGAACCAGTGACTGAGTCCGGGTGTGGTGGCTCACGCCTGTAATCCCAGCACTGGGGAGGCTGAAAACAGGAGGAGCACTATGAGTCCAAGCTGCGTAGTGAGACCCTGTACCAAATAAATACATAAATAAATAAATAATCCAAAATTAGCTTTGAGATAATTTCACAGATTAAGTTGATCAAAAGAATTAGCAAATTTAATCCCAACCCTGAATTTGTTCATCACAATTTTGAATCTGCTGAGATGTGGATAACATCTCCCCTTGCAGCCCCTTTAAATCAATACTCATTATTACTATGTATAGCACCCCGCATGTGGGTCTTTATCTGCTCCCCAGGATAGGTAAAGTGGTTACCCAGGAGCAGAGTTTCACAATCCCGAGTACTAGTAAAATGGTACCGGAGACCTTGCTGTAGCTGCAGGTTCTCTATTTCACATCCCACCTATGTAACAGTCATGTCTAAGACACTAATCTGTGACTGTCATTTTGTGTCAGTAGAATGCTGTGTATTTAAAGCTTTGTTTGCAGTTCTGTCTAATTATCTACCAAACGAGTAGTCTGTATCAAATGAGTAAGAGCTATAGAGGAGACAGCAACACTAGAAATCAATGACGCCAAAGAAACAATTCCAGCAACCTTAGCATTTGTTTTGTCTTGTGCAGAACGTGATTAACTAATGTTTATAATAAATGAATCACAGGAGAGTTGGCCTATCGCGGTGTAAGATTCACCGGCATTCAATCTCCAGACATATGCCCTCCGATCAGCAAGGCCTTGTTTGTAGAGCTCTAGGGGATACACAATGGTGTAAGGTACATTCCTTACAATTAAAAGTGAGATTTCATTTAGTAGTTCCATACAAGAAGATAAGATGTTATGGATATATGGAAAACTGTAATTTTGCTTTTCCAAATTTGGATATGGAGGTACCATCAGTAAATTTGTACAAACATCTCTTCTACTTTTGATCAACACAATAGGGAAGGGCCATTTTTTAAAAATTAATTTTATTGAGAAACAAATAGCAATGAGACAGTTTCAAAACAGGCTAGTAGGACAGTTTCAATAATTAATACATTGCATATTGTTGTCTTCTTACTAGTTATTCATAGTGTAAGATGCAGACATGATATTCTGTCCAAACACTATTAGCACAAATCTTTTATTGAATTAAGAGAGAGTAGCTGTATATCTATCTTATTTTGTATATACAGATACAAAATGGTCCTTCATTTACATCCCCTTTTTTGTTTAGTTTTGTCAGAGATGGGTATTCCATTGCCATTTAAATATTGTAGGTGCGTGAATTCAGCAAAATAATTCAATATAGTCCAGTAACCTGTAATAGTAGTGGGTTATCCATAGAACTGGCAATGTCAGAAGTTGTTGACTTGAGCCTTTTACAGCTCAGCATATTAATATGGCTTTACTTTTTATACCTCATTTTTATACTTTTCTGCTGGATGGTTAAGAGCAAGATAAAGCAAGACCTATATACCAAAAAATGTAACTTTTGTATCTGATAAGGTCAGTCAAATCCCCTTAGGATTTATCCTGAAACCCTGTACTGCAGTTTGTAGATCCTTTGTCAGTGTCAGCCACGTGGCTGAGTCACGGCCATTGCTTGGCCAACTTGTGAAAGCCTGAAAGAATATTTTCTCTCCATAGGTTCACTCTACATCATTGATCACATTCTTCTGTGGCCCTATAATCTCCTTGATCAGAAAATTTGGGACACAACTGAGTTACATTATGTTACAGTACAGGTTCTCTTATATCCTGAGTCCTCACTGACCTTGAATGGCTAGAACCAAAATGTTGGCTGTCTTTGCAGCCAGAAGGGCCATTTTTAAAAATGTCCTCTGAAGGGGTCCAGGTTTGCCATTGATGATGGCCTGTAGCAATGGGGGGCTGAAGCTAGACCCATGCTGTGAGGCAGGTCCCTCATCTCTAACATATAGAACAGAAGTGTTTCTTCCAAAGTAGTTGGCATGATAATGCTGATTGGCCACATGGTTGTTGTCTTTCCCTTCTAGCCTCCCCTGAGGGCTCCAGTCTATGAACTCAAAATTTTTTTCTTTGTAATAATTTTATTGAGAAACAAATATCAATGAGACAGTTTCACAACCAATTACTGGCACATTTTCAATAGTTAATTCATTGCATGTAGTTGTCTTAGTGGTTAGTCATTGTACAAGATGCAGACATGATATCCTGTCTCAAACAGTATTATAACAAACCTCTCTATTCATTGCATTAAGAGAATGGAGCTCTATATCTATCCTATTTTGGGTATACAGATACAAAAGGGTCGTTCATTTGTATCCTCTTTTTTTGGTTAGTTTTGTCAGAGAAGGGCATTCCATTGTCATTTAAATATTGTAGGCGCGTGAATTCAGCAAAATATTCCAATATAGTCCAGTAGTCCATAATAGTAGTGGGTTTTCTGTAGGACTGGCAAAGTCAGAAGTTTATGAACTCAAATTGATTTAAATATATTTTTTGTCCTTTCTCTCCTTTACAGGAGGTCCATGGGTGGCATGATCACAAATGACACTCCCAGAGGGAAAAAAAAATATATATATATATATGAAGGATGCTGGGTGCAGAGGATTTAATCCATTCTCCTGAGATGTTAATTGATCCCAGCCCAGAGCTGTCAATTGTTCATCATGATGGGTCATGCCAAACCTGTGGGTATGCAGGCAAACAATTAGATTTTAAGGACTGATATTCAAAGCATAAGGGTATATGTAGAAAGTGTGATGTGTGATTTAGAGTAATATTGGAATCTGTGAACCTCAAGGCCATAAAGAGTTCTGGAACCAAATGTAATAATTCAGCATACTAAATTGCAGGAGGAAGATGAGCCCATGGAGGGGCTCATAATACAGGGGGGTTAGGTACATGCACCCAGTATTATCTTCTGGACACAGGGTTTGTACATAGAGAATGACAAATGATGGCCATCATGACAATGAGCATATTTTCTAGGATATATGGGGAGCCCTGTCTCATCACCAGCCTTTCTAACTCCTGAACTGTCTTCTTCACTCATCCCCATGTGTATTAGTTACTCTTCTCTCATTGCTGGGACAAATACCCAACACTAAAAATTAGGGAAGGAAAGGTTTTTGTAGCTCAAAGTTACTGAAGGTTTCATAGTTTAAAACAGCCTGAATTATGTAGCAAGACTTTGGAATCTTATTTGCTCAGGAGACAGGGTCAGTGCCTCTGTCTTCTCCAAACATCTCCTCTCTGCCTGAGGTATCCTCAATTGCAGACACCGCCACCCCACACTACAGGGTCTGGAGGAGAGGCTGGGTCACTGCCATGTGCATCATGACCTTCTCCACACCTTCAGAGAGACCACAGCCTCAGGGACAGCATGAGATGCCAGTTTAATGGTTTGCTCCATCCTGGCCCCGCCCCTCAAGCCCCCCCTGATCTTCTGGCCCTGTCCCTCAAGCCACTCGCTGCTGCTCCTGCAGCCATGTCTGGCCCATAACTTACACGAGGCTTTGGGGGGACGACTAGACACAAAGTATAACACCATTCCATGGGCTTTGCTGTCTGTGTGGTAGTTGAGAGCTGAGGAGTTTCTTCCAGGGCCATGCAGGAGAAGGCTTACACAGCAGCAGCAGACTTCACCATGGGTTTGGAGACCTCCTTTCCCTATGGTCACACGTTCTAGGGTGGCACCCACAATGCTGTTCTAGGACATGTTACTGCACAAGCATACCCTCAGCTCCATATTTTTAGTTGTACCAGACCATCACACTTTCCTGTTTGGACATCTTTCCAAAGGACTTGTGCGCTGGAAATGTTCTTAGATTTGTCTTTCTGCTCCTGAAGCTCTGATGGGATGTATCTATTTTCTGTCTAACAAATTTAAGGTATAGGTAGCAAGACCTAATTGTGCCTGTGGGGAGGATCCATACTCCCCTTTTTGTTATTTTAACTGTATCTTTAAGGAAAGATGTGCACACCTTACTATGGCTTGGATCTAAGGCTTGTAGGAAATGCCTGTAACATGTTTTAATAAGCTAGAGCTTGAAAAAAGAGGATAAAGCTTTACTAACATATGAGAGTCCATTGTCAGTTTTGATTGTATGAGGGACTCCCATGGCAGCAAAAACACACAAATGATGTTTTCAAACATGTCCCACCTTTTTGCCACTATGGGTGAGAGCATGAATCATATGGGAGTATTTATAGATACATGGACATATAGTAACTGCCCAAAGGATGGGCTATGAGTAACATGAATTTGTTAATTTTTGTTTTGTTTAAGGCCCTTGGGTACTGCATCCTTCAGTGCAGTTGGGGTAAAGGATACGTTGGCAAGTAGGACATGACCAGACAAATTGTTCTAAATAAGAATGAGACAATTGAAGTTCTTTGGTTAGGGCTCTACTAGTGTGATCATGATGAGTGGGATTGTCTGGCCAAATCAAAGGGAGTAACATAAGCCACCAATGAATCAGCCTGTTGGTTACCTTGGGCTAAAGGACCCAATAAATTAAAATGGGACCCAATTTGCCCAGTATAAAAGGTGGCACAGCAACTTTGAATTACTCTTTGTAACCTAAGAAACTGTATTTTAGTGGGAACAGTGAATTCAACTATTATAATTTCATCTGGACATCAAGCACTTTGAAATGTAAAAGATAGCCAAAAGAATGTTATTTCCTATCAATCATGATTGTTTGAGTAGTTGCATCCCTGTAGAATGTTAACAGACATAGTCATATAGATTCTAGAGAAAACTTGAGATCAAGAGCCACACATAGTATTTTAGCATGACAATCATGATGGCATTATTTCTGTAACAAACTTAAATGTCCTAGTATGGAATAGCCTTTTTAGTCCATCATCTCTATTTAGTACATGAAAAAAATTTCATCTAACTTGTTATCCTTTAGTGGATGTCACTGAAGAAGTGTGACCTTATCTGGACTGCTCAGTGCCTGAGCATCTTTAAGTATAGTCACACATAAGCCTTAAAAAACAAACGAACAAACTATCACCTAACTGATGACCTCAGGTTCGTTTGACATACACCTCATCACAAGTGGCTGGAACACAGGGTAAAGGCAGATATCTGAGTCTAGAAAAAGGTTCTCATCATAAATAATTCTAGTTTTACATCTTAGCAGGCCTGTACACCTGAAGGGTGTGGCTACACTTAGTACATTATGAGATTAGGAATAATGAATATCATAGCTATATAGAAACCTTTGTCTCCTAATTTAGTTTTATATCGAGAGTATCTTTTAATGGGATCTTATTGCTCCAGAAAGCTTAACCTTCTGATAATGATCAATGCAAGCATATCACAATAGTATGCTTAGCAATGTTTATTGGGGTGTGTCTCCCATAAGGCATAAACTATTGGGGCCCCATTAATGAACAAAGGCTGGAATAAGATGTTTCCAGGTAGCTTCTCCTTTATTCACCAAAGGAAATCCTGTGCAGCAGTTGTCCCAAGTCCAAGGAGTCTCTGTTTTAACAAATATTAGATGACCTATGAGAACTAGATTATAATAATTATTCATTATTTTTGACCATTGAAAGATTTCTGAGTTATAGTATAGATAATAATATGAATCTTATAAAAGTTCAGTGTTAGCCCAAATTATGTTAAGTGTTACAGACACAACAAACTAGTTGCAAGTTAGCTAGTTTGAAGCTAGACCCATTTTTTTTCTAGACTCAGATATTTGCCTTTATTTTGTGCTGCAGCTACTTTTGATGAGGTATATGTCAAACTAACATCTGATTGAGGCCACCAGTCAGATGACAGTTTTTTAAAAAAGTAATGTACATATAATCTCTATATGCATAATGTACATATAACCAACCAGACTCAGCATCATTCTGATCAGTTGGCAGTCTGAGTGGAAGTATATCCTTAACTCTAATGACATTTATCTATAAGCCATAGACATAGATACTTTAAAAATCCAAAAGGTCAGAAAGAAGAAAAAGTTGTTGAGCTCAAACAAAACAGCTGTTATGGAGGACCACCAGGATGGCTGTCCTTGCAAGGAGAGCATTTTTCTCCATTTTGGCTAAACCTGGCCCTGATTCCATGTATGAATGTGTACAGAGCTGGCTAGGATAGTTTTTTACTCCCTCAATTGGCTTTAAGCAATACAAATGGATCTAGCCAAGGTGCTGATTTGTAGTCTTTAAACAATGCAACAGGTCAGTAATGTCCTTCTATAGCTTCCAACTGGTATTCCTCAGCTAGGCAGAGTGATGCTGTGCTATCTGCTGAGACTGAAGCTTGAGAAAGAGCTCAGGGTGTGAAGAGTAGGCACTAAAGCTGAAGCACTGACCCCCAAATGCAAGATACTTCCTCAACTGTGTTATGCAGATTGCTCTTCCTGCATGCCTCTCTCTGCGCTTTGAAGAGTGCTATTGTGCCTCCTGCCTAGCCCAGCTTACAGCATGCATGTGCTTCCTGCCATTCCCATAGCCACTAATTCCTGAACCACTCGCCTCTTCACAAATTAATAAAATCCAGTTGTGGCCCTGGATTTGGACCTTTGTTCCAGGTCCTGAACTCAGGGCCCCCTTGGCTCCCCACCACTGCAGATATTCTCGCCATGGGTTGCACTGGAAGTGGTAGATTGCAATTACTTATTAGAATTCCAATAACTTTTTCTTTGGATTGCAAATATAAATTCTCCCACTCCTCGATGAGATCCAGAAGGGCTTTTTTTAAAAAAAATTTTTTTTTATTATTTTTTTTAATGTATTTTGTTGTCACAGGGTCTCACTACACAGTTTGGGCTCATGGTGATCTTCCCATTTTTCAGCCCCCCCAGCTCTGGGATTACAGGAATCTGACACCCTGTCTAGTCTTGGTGGCCAGCTCAGTTGCCCAGGGGTGGGCCTGGTATGGCATATGGTGCCAGATATCAAACCTCGGTCCCTGTGCTTGCTTAAGTGGGTACTTCTGTCCACTAAGCTATCTCACTGGCCCCAGAAGGGCTTCTTAAAGCTGCACTTACCAGTTGCAGATTGGACAGACAGATGGGCAGACACACATAAGACAATTTGTTTACAAAACCAGAGTGCACACAGATGTATTTTGCCAATTTGAATTATAATAACTCTATGTAACACTAGTCAAAATGTTCTGTAGGGTAATTGACAGAGATCTTTTGTAATAGTGATCAGAAGGAATAAAAAATGTTTTTACTCCAAATCAGTTTTGTTTGATATTTTATCATCTTAAGGATTTTAGCAACTCCATGCCCCCACCTTTCATTTAGCTTCCCTTCTTTCACCTATTTGGGCCTCTTTTTTCTTCTAACAGCATTTATTGTATCTGTAACACTTAACATACTTTGGGCTAACAGTTGACTTTTATAAGATTTGATTTTTACATCTTGACAAACTTTTACAAATAATTTCTCCAATGTTTTGTGGCCCTGCTCACCTTAGTGGCTTGTTTGCAAGCTTTATGCATGTTCTCCAAAGCCAATTTAAGCATGATATTTTGGTCACTTGTGAAGGAGGCCTTTGTGTGTGGACAGCCTCGTGTGTAACTGAGACTACTGCTGGTACATGCCGCTGTGCCTAGCACAGCCAAGGGAAGCAGAGAGGCGCAAGCTGCTTCTCTGCTACACGCTCTGCTGCCAGCACACCAGCATCGCCAGCATTGGACAATAGGAGCAGCAGCCAAGCACACAGGGAGGGCAGCGGCCAGGGCGCTGGGCGTAGGCTGGGGGCAGGAAGTGGCAAGGCCTGTGGGAGGAACAGAATGCGCAGCAGCCCCAGGGAGCTGCCCACCAGCGCTGGGGGAAAAGGTGTGAGTGTCAGGCACCTTGAGCAGCTGGAGCTTCCTGCTGAAACTGGCAGGATGTTTACATGAAGCAGGCACTGAGGCTTTTTGCACCTCCACCAGCAGCTCGAACTCACAACCTCCACATCACTCGCACACATACCAGCCTGTGAATAGTCTAGAGGTGGGGGCTAAGAAAGAGTCACTCTACTTTTCTCCCAATCTTCCAGGCCCCTTAGGAAGAGCAGCAGCAGTTGTAGCAATTGTTTTAGCATACGAAAATTCCAATGCAGAGTTTACCGAACTTCATGTTGGGAGGGTATCTGGAGTAATCTGTTTTCCCCTAGCATGGGCCCTTCAGAAATTTTTGCTCACTCTATCCCAATCCCCTCTTCCAAGATTCCACTTGTGGGAACCATATATTATATTTGGTATTGTCTTGCAGAATTTTCAAAAGAGGGTGGGGTCTAACCTGGGCCCTGTCCTGTTTCAGCAGCATTCTCAACAACTGCACATATCTTTGCTCCTCTATTGTCAAATTCTGCCCCTATTACCCCAGTTAGAAAAGGTTTTCTGTGTGCTGCTTATTATACTTTTGTGTACCCACTCTGGGTTGTCCCTTGGAATCACCCAATGTCTGCTTCACTCCTTTCCATTCAGTGGAACTTCCCTTTCAGGTCTTAAGTTCCTGTAGTGGACATCAGTTGCTCCGGGTTAAATAGACCCCTGAATACCTGTGGGGGGAAAAGAAAGACAAACGGCAAATTTCAAGGAACATGAGGAGCGGGAGGAAGCTTTCTCTGGTGGGCAATCACACCCATCTCTGCAGCCAGCCTGCTTTTATTAGCTAGCAAGGAGCAGGGAAGGGTGCTGAACTTTTCCTGGAACAGTGACTGCAGTAAGAACAGATAATAAAATGCAGATCTCGTTTTCAAGGGGACAAGTTAAGGCTCTTTGCTCTACTTGGATTCCTGCATTTTGTATACTGTCTTTAGCAGTTATTATCTTGCCCCAGGAGGCTATGAAGATGAGTTTTGCCAACAGAACCGGAGAGCATGCAGAAATTTGCAAACTCTCCTGTCCTGGGGTCAGGTCACACTGCTTGGACCACATGACCATGGTCACGCAGCCTGGTTCCCAGCGTAGTACAATATTATTTCGTATTTCCTGCCCTCCGGCAGAGGGATGTGGCTTTCCAACACCGTGCTCTTCTGCTGTGTGGTTTCTCCCTTGGAGCAAGCCAGCTGCGGACTGCACCCCCTGAGACTGTGAGCCAAAGTAAACCTCTCCTCTGATAAGATGTGGATGTTGGGCATCATATCCCAGCAATGGAAGACTGATTAATACATTTGCACACACTCAAGTGTGTGTGTGACTCAGAAAGTTGACTCAGAAAGAGACACGACACATGCAGAAGTAAATATGCAAGCATGTACAAGGTACATACAATACGTGTAAATTGTACGTCCCACATAAATACCATACATCACTCACACACACACACACACACACACACACACACACACACACAGCCACATCCTATATTAGCAAGATTTCAAATGCTCAGGCTCCCCCAAACCAGTGTTCACACACACCGGAAACAGGACAGAAGAGCCCTTTTCTGTGTACATAATGCCCCAATACACAGAGACGCAAGCACACATATGCCCATCCTCCTGGGGTCAGGGCTGCTGTCTTGCACTGCACGTGCTCTGATTTTCTCAAAAGAAGACCACACAAGAGCTGAGTGGCTTTTACAAGAGCTGATTTCCTGGGGTATAAAAAGGGCAGAGTGGGGGAAAACACAGCTTGGCTTAAATTCGTCAGACCCTCCTGAGGAGCCTGTGATTAATCTAGTGAGGAGGTTTGGCCGGGGCCCCGGATGCAGTCTTCTGAGCGGTGCATGCTGGGCCCTCTCCGCAAAGCCACTCTCTCTTGGTCTGGAAACTCAGAGGTGGGTAATTGGGCCTTGGAGGTGCTGCTGTTTGGCTTCCACCAGGTGGTGGGGCTTCTGCCTCTTGGGCACTCAGAGCAAAGCAACTGAATTTAGGGCCTGAAGCCAATTTCAAAACCAGACTTGCACCTGCCCACTTGGGGACTCACCTGGCAATGGGGGACCTTTGTGCTACCTACATGCAAAGCCTGGGTCCCTCCTTTCCTGAGCTTCCACACCAGCATGGACAGGTTCATAAATGCCTTCCTGGCCTTCAGGTTCCCTCCAACTACTTTCCAGTGTTTTTTCCCTGTCTCTCTCTGTCTCTCTGTGTCTCTGTCTCTGTGTCTCTCTCTGTCTCTGTCTCTCTGTCTCTCTGCCTCTCTCTGTGCCTCTGTCTCTGTCTCTGTCTTTTTCTGTCTCTCTTGCTCTCTCTCCTCCTCCTCCTCCTCTAACCAGACCTGGGAGGGAGCCACCTCCCCTTGCTGTTCCCTCTCCTTACTTCTGCTTCCGTTGTCTGCAGGTATCCCACCCCTTACCCCTCCCAGTTCATCTGCTGCCTCCACCACCCGCACTACTCTGAGTAGGTGCTCTCTGGCCCCATATCCTTTGGATCTTCACAACTGCCTGCTCCCTCCTTTACTTTTAAATATACTCACTTTTTTGTTTTGCAGTACTGGAGTCCTACTCAGGTCCTTCAAACTGACCTTTTCCAGCCTGCTTTAGTTTTTTAAATTTTGCGACAGAGTATCACCAAGTCACTAAGTTCCCAGGCTGGGCTTGCACTTTCGGTCCTCCTGCCGCTGCCTCCCGGAGCACTGGATTACAGGGCTGTCCCTCCCTTTCAATTCCCCCTTCTCTTGGCACCTTGTACTATCCTCTCACGGTACTCTTCTTGGCCTGGGCCTGGGGACTTTTCTGTCGTGGCCCTCTCCGTAGGACAACTTCCTGGACTGGGGTCTCACTTCCTGTGACTGTGCCCTCCCAGTCATCCTCACATGGCAGCCTGCTGGAGTGTCCACACAGGCTCTACAGGGTTCACTCCCTGCTTAGCGGCCTTTGATGGCAGAAGGCCCAAGCACACGCCACACTTGCCATTTTCCTGTCTCCTTAACTCCACACAGTGGCCAAGTTCTCTAGCAGCCACTCACACTCACCTCCCCCATCCATTCATCCTTCCATCTCTCTCCCAGCTGAGCTCAACCATTTCTACCCCACCCCCCGCGTTCTTCTCCTTTCCATCTCTTCCCTTCACTTCACTAAGAGTCACCAAGGTGAGGGTTGAAGCAATTCTTTGTTGTGTTCCATGCTACTGCCTGAAGGGCTCCCTATGTGAGTGCCACAAGAGCAAGAAAGCTGCTCCTCAGGTACAGCCCCTACCTCCGCCCGGGTAGCCTTGCATGCTACTGCTGCCAGGAACGAGAAAGGCTGCAGCAGCCCTGAAAGGTAGCCAGAGGTCACCAGCTTCCCTGCCCCACTCTCCCATAGCCCCATGCACACTGAGCCTCTAATTCTGCCCCCTGACACTTGCCCAATAGTGCCTTCACCTCACCCCCAGACACCAGCTTGTGGCTGTGGCTTCACCTGGAAGTCTGACCTCACCTGCCTGCTCTGACCCTTACCCCGGAACTCACCCATCTATTCACCCTGAGGTGGGTGGCTGCATCACCTCTTCCCCTTGTATGTGGCTATGAGCTGTAGGTCCCCAGAGTGGTACAGGTGGTGGGGACTTTGAGGTTAAGGCCTAGTCTACCATTGGCTTCTAGGTAACCCTGAGTAGAGTCTTAACAGCTTCATCTGAAAAATGGGGAGAGGCTAATATTTACCTTGTGCGGCTGCAGGGAGGATGAAATTACAGCTATTCCATGCTGACAAGATTAGTTTCTTTTTTCCAGTGAGGTGAGGACCCTCTCTGGCTGCCCATATGGAGCCTTGAACACAGCCTTCCCAGTCCCCAGGGCGGCCTGACTCAGCCTTTTAAACTCTCCTGGGCCTTTGGTCAATCTTGCTGTTGTGCTTCGTGGCCACCAACGAAGCAGGAAGCTGAGGCTGGGTGCTGCCAGATCAAAGCGGCTCTGAGATAAACGGGTGGTAAGAAGAAGATGGGTGAGAAGAGCTAGGAAGGCTGCCAGGAGGGGGTCTGAGGAGGACAACCAAGAGACTGGGTGTAGTCTATGAAGTCTGGCTGCTCAGTGAGCGGCGGCATACCTCCCCCTCAGAATCCCAGGCTGCCTTATGGATCTGATCCACATTCTTGCCTCTGCCTGGGAAGTGGGTTCTGGCTCCAGGGCTGCATTGAAGTGCAGTGTGCAGGCTCCAGGTGGGACATGAGGACAACAGAGAGAGTCCCAGGGCCAACTTTCTCTAATCCATGTGCATAATTACGGCTCTGGAGAAGAGCTCAATGGAAACTGTGATGTCCTCAATCTGGAAGCTCTTTACAACAGACACAGTGCTGACAGGGGGAGGCTACAGCCTCCAGGCCACTGGTCCAAGTCTCCAGGGTTATCATAATTATGCATAGGAATACAAAATTCCTTGGGGTTGCAATGGGGGCTCAACAATTTAAGAGAACAGGCTAAGCCAAGGCTGGGGTGCCAAAGTGCTGTCAGGAAGGGAGGTGGAGCAGGGCCAGCTAGCAGCTCCTTGGCGAAGGGCCTTGGCTGTCAGGAGTGGAGCAAATGCCAGATAGGAAAGTGAGGTGGTGTGGTGGACTGACAACTGGTGGTCAGCTTGTAACACCCATCTGAACTGAGTTGGCGTGGTGCTGGGTGTGGAGGGTCCACCTGAGTATGGTTGGCAACACAGAAGGAGAACAGGAGAGGAAGTGGGGCTGCTGGTTCTCCTGGAGGACCTTGTTATGCTGGCTTTCCTGACATGAACTCAGCTGTTCTAATCATAGGAGGAGCCTAGGCCCTTGTCACTGAGGATGGCTGTGGTTCACTTTGGGGGAGCTCTGGTCCTTACTTTGAGCATCACTCCATGGCTCAGAAGGGGAAGATGGTACCCTGCTCAGTCTCCTGAAGAAACTTGTCATGCTGGCTTTTCTGCTATAAACTTGGCTGTTTTCATTGTTGGAGGAGCTCAGAACCTCATTGTCACTGAGAATGGCTGTGGTACCCTTCCGGGAAGCTTTGGTTCTTACTTTAAGTATTACTTCCTGGCTCCAGTGCAGACCCCTCAGCCTGCTGGCACAGATCCTTCACCCTGCTGGCATAGACTTTCCAGCTTCCACCACTGGCCTTTGCGTCTTCCCAGCACAGAACCTTGAAACAGGCCTGCATGTGACAATGTCTTGGTTTCTTGGCCTCCAGCTAGACTCAGGGTTGGGGGGGGGGCACTGCTACTGGCTCTAGGTCTTCAGCTGGACTCCTGCAGGACATTGCCATGGGATCCAGGCCTTCAGCTGGATTCTTTTGGTTTTTAATGTGTAGACAGATTTCCTCCACTCCTTTGTACTTGATTCTTTGGGTGGCCATATAATATAATTAGAATCCTATATGTTATTTGTCCCATATTAAATTTTTTTCCTTTACAAACTCTGACTACAACAGGAGGCAAGATCTATGCTGCAGGTAAACTGAGTGGGCTTGGGGTAGGAGGGCAGCAAGGAGGCGAATGCTCTTGCTGAGGGTGGAGAAAGACGGGGAGTCCAAGGCTGAGGCCGTGGCTCCGTGGTAGAACATTTGCCTACCATGTGCAGGGCTTGGCTTGGATCCCAACACTGCTCCCCACCTAAAGGCAGAGATCATCATGATATATTAACTGGGACCAACTGAGACTGGGTGATCAGATGTGAGGGTGTGGAGAAATGTCACAGGAAGGACAGATAAGGGTTTGTCACCCCATTCGGGGCCAGGCAGCCAGGCTGAGTACAGTCAAGGAGATCTGGGGCTCCTCAGGGGGGCACCCATACATCAGATGTGCTGCTGCATCTGGAGCCCAGAAGGAGGGATTGGTCCTCTGTGGAAGAGGAAAGCCACCAGGACCCCTGCTTTCCCAGATGTGGATGGGGACAGGCACACCTGCCTCCCAGGAGGTCACCTGAGCCCACACCCAGGAAAGCATGCTGAGTAGCTGTTACTTAGTATAAAATGTAAATGACTAGAGGCTGGACAAAACTTGGGCAGGTGTGTGGGGGTTGGTCCAGGACTTTCAGATGGTGACAGGACCCACAAACCGGCAATCCTGTTACTATCCTTCAGTAATCAGGGAGAGGACCCAAGAAAGGTGCCTCAGAGTGAGCCCCCATGCCTGTATATCCCCAGCTGCTGACAGCCAGGTACAGTTGAGCCCAGTGAGCTAGAGGTTCACTGGCGTCTGCTTCTATCTGGAACAACCTGCCTGCCCCCTAGTGGACCTCTGAAGAATCTCTCTGAGAAAGAGGAACCACCAGACTTGGTCTAACACTGTCCAGATCCCGAGGAGGGGACTGGAGTCTTGAGCAGGAGGGACACATGTAACAGAGTCCAGGACAAGAGGCAGCCGTGCTCTGGTCTCAGGAAGGAGTCTTGGCTTGGGCATCTGGGCCCCAGGTGACTTCAGCAACGCACGTGGCCAGGATTCTCCTCGCAGGACCTTGGTTCCTCACCTATCAATTGGCGGTGGGCACCCTTCCCTAGACAACAAGGATGGCTCTGAAACTGCAAAGAGCAGGGATCGATACATGTGGCCCTGCCCTCCACCTCTGCCTCACCTAACCTCCTACTGGAGTGTAGACTCCTTTTGGGCAGATCCAGATTTTCATGCATACTGATTCTTTAAATTGAGGTCCACTTGCATGGTGGTAGCCTTCTTCCTCCCCTGACATGTCCTATTTATTCTTCACTGACCTTTGCAGATCAGACTCCAGGATCACAGAAAGGTGGTTGAGGGCCAACCTTGCTCTCAGGAAGCATCATGTCCTCCAGGAGAGGCAACCCAGACCACACCTAGACAGAGTTGGTCAGAAGGGTATAGATCCAGAGGAGTGGGGAGGGAGGGTTCCAGGAAGGCTTCTTGGAGGAGGTAGCAAAGGATCAGAGGTTGGAGAGACAGAGGAGGATTAGGTCAGAAAGACGGGGAACAGGGGCCTGGGAAAGAGCATCCAAACTGGTGCAGAGCTGGAGGGAAGACAGCCATTGTGACAGCAGGTGGTGAGGTGGGAAGGCAGCAGGAGAGACCATGTGCTGATGTTTTCAGCAGTCATCTGAAAGCAGGGTTCCAGGTGAGCACCAGAACAGACATAAGGAGCAGTGGGGAGAAACCGGGCAGGTGACCCCGTGTTTATTCATTAGTTCATCCTCCAACCTCTGCCTGTCCTGGGCATTGTACCAGAGGAATGAGCAAAGCTGATCAGATATGGCAATAGCTGTTTCATTCTGAACAGGGTGAGAAAGCATGTCAGGAGAAGGTGGCTTTTAGGGAGTTAGGGAGGCTTTCTTTTTCATTTCTTTTCTTTCTTTCTTTTTCTTTTCTTTCTTTCTTTCTTTTCTTTTCTTTTTTTTTTTTTTTCAGAACTGGGGATTGAACTCAGGCCCTTGCGCTTGCCAAGCAAGCACTTATCCTACTGAGCCATCTCCCCAGCCCCATAGGGAAGCTTTCGCCTGTGTGTAGGTGTTCACTGGGTGTTGGAAAGTGGATTAGGTCACTTAGGCAGAGAAGGCATCAAAAACAAAGTGCTGGCATCATAAAGGACCTGGGGAGTCTAGGGACCATGACATGGCCAAAGTATGGATGCCTTGGGAGTAGTGAGGTAGGCTCAGCCCATGGAGGGCTTTGAACACCAGGTTCCAGACTTCAGCTTTTCCAGGGACCCATCCCCAGCTGTGCCCACCTAAAGAACCAGGAACCAAATGATGCCAGATAACCTGGCACTATGATATCTTCCAGAAGTCTATGGCTCCATCTGCAACAGTGAGGCCACATTCTCTCGAGATGCAGGAATGTCCCACCTTGAAGGAAGAGGAGAAGGCACTAGGCTGGTGGAGATCCCAGGATCATTGTGAAAGGCGTGACTTGGGGCCCCTCTCCAACATGTGCAGACTTCTGTGTGAATGGTGGGCTGGCTCCTCTCCAGAGTGGCAGCCTAGCTCTGGGGCCCTCCTGAGCCTCCCTAGGGAGGTGTTGTCCTCGCCCTCGTTCTGCAGAGGAGAGAGCTGTGCACCCATGAGCCCTCCTCCTGGGAGCCTTTCAGCAGCCATTGCTATTTGTTTCAGCTTCCATAGGTACTGTTGTGTCTGTTCCTCAGGTCAGGAGGCAACAGACAGATAGGCAGGGACAAGGCATCTCACCCCCGCCCAGCTGCCATCTTCATCTGGAAAGTGGTCAGTAACTCCTGTCTCCAAGAGTGGTATGGTTGAGGCACTGCACATGGAAGTAAATGGTAAATGGGCAAGCATGCAATGCAGGCTCCAGTGTGTGCTCACCCGCTTCCCTCACTCCCAGGCAGTGTAGTTATGAGCTGTGGGTCAGCTTTGGAGCCCTCAGGTTCTGCCAGTAGCCTCTGAGAGTGGAATGCCTTGGCCCATGCTTGTGGGCAGCTCATAGGGTAGGTGAAGAAGGGCCAGGCTCTCCCCTGGCCACACATCTGGAGGGCCTGAGAGCTAGGTCCACAGCTGGATATCACACACAGATACATGATGTGCCACTGCTCCTAGGCTAAGGTACCCGAAGAGACCCAGGCACATGACATGCACAGAGCTGGCGGCTTGCAGACGCAATGCGTACATGTAGACATATGAATGCACATATGCACAGATGGGTAGCGCAAGCAGATACTGCAGACATACACATGCATGCAAATACAGTGACAAGGCACAGGTTCACAGGCATCGGCATGAGCTCATTGTCACCTGTCTGCTAGTGGCCCTTTGAACTCTGATGTAAATGTATATAATGTACACTCAGCCACCCAGGTAAGTTCACACAGGCCTGAGTGCCTAAATCATGTGTGTCTCATGCCTCCCAGTTAGTGTGACTTCAGATCCCACCCTTTTTGTTCTAACAGCAGCTGTAAGGCAGGCAGGGAAGGGATCTGGTCCGTACTGTGTGTGTAGTGGGAGCTGACGGACATCAACTGCCGGCCGCATCACACACTCATGGAAGGAAAACTGAAGGCTGCTTTGATTTGGGACTCCTGCGTGTGCCTGCAGCTGTGGTCCTCACAAGGCACACGCAGCTGTGCACCGGGACTCCTTGTGCTGTGCACACACAGCTGTGCACCGGGACTCCCTGGGCTGTGCACACGCAGCTGTGCACCGGGACTCCCTGGGCTGTGCACACGCAGCTGTGCACCGGGACTCCCTGTGCTGTGCTCCTCAACCCTCCCTGATGGTTCCGGCTGGCTGGGGGAGCACAGCGAAGAAGGCAGAACACTGCATTTCCCGCGTGCCACGCTTTCTGCTAGGGACTTTAAAGACCCTCCCGTGAGCAATGGGGCAGCGATCGCACAGCGGAAAGAATAAACTCTCACCAAGCTCTCTGTATCGAAATAACCTGTCTGCAATAAAGCACTGTGTAGAGGGAAAGGAATATTTCTGTCTTTATTGCTTTATGTAAGAGGCACGTTTACTCCTAAGACTTGTACAGGAGCCACTAGTTGGTATCGTTCGTGGGTTCTTATTAATGAGCAGTCAGTGGCCACCAGGGAGCTCAGCGAGAGTCTCCTGTAGGAAGGGGGACAGGGGGGATGGGTGGGGGTGGGGGTGGGGGTGGCAGGGGAGCCTCAGGCTGGTGCCAGGCCCATCCCTGCCTCTGCTCCTCAGTGCCAGGCCAGGGCTCACTTGAGCCCTGGAGAGCTTTGGTGAATGCTGCCTTGATTTCTTGATTTATGAGGTCCTGCCAGGGGTCTCTGAGGATAAAGGAGAAACAAGAACTGTAATCCAGTGCCCAGAACAACCAACAGTCTCGGGCATTCAAGCCTGATGCAGAGCTGATGAGTGGCTCCTTTCTCCTCCTAGGAATCCCGCATCCACAGAAGCCTGCTCACCTCTTATCCCACCCTTGAACTTTAGGGAACTGAGGCTCAGACAAGGGCCACACAGAGGATCCCTCAGGGGCACACAGAGGATGCATGTGTGGCTTCCAGTCCAGGAGATGAGGAGCCAGCCTTGACTTGGTCCCTTACTCTGGATGTGACCTTAGGAGATTGGGAGCCTCTGGGGCAAGGGCTATGTGACTGTCTGGGTGTTCTGCAAATTACTGTAGGGTCCCTGGATCCCCAGCCTGAATCCCATTTCACTCTCATTTGCTGCCTTGGGTGCCTGCAGCAGGCAGACCCCAGTCATTGTGTTACACAGAGAGCAAAGTAAGGCTCTGAAAGACAGCCAGGTCTCACAGCAGTCTGTCAGGGGACACTTTATTTTATTGTAGTGCAGTGAGTCTCCACCCTCCTACTTTCCTAAACCTAGAACCTCGCATATGCTAGGCAAGCTCTCTGTCACTGGGTTATATCCCTAGTCCTCGGAGGTACAAGGGAAGAGGCAGGTCCACAGGGAAAGAGGGGCAAGAAGGGACCACTTTTTAGTGTCTTTCTGGCATGTGGCAGCAGCGCATCTCTGTGCTGTGTCTTGAGTCGAGGGCTACACCGAGGCACAGTTGGGGAGAGACTTGTCTTCTCCCCCTGACCTTCAGCAGGCTCTTCAAATCCTTACAAAGAGAAAGCTGAACAACATCTGCAGAGATGGGAAACACAGAAGATGAAGCTAAAAGCATCTTTAGAAAAACTGACTTTGAAGAACACTCAGGTTGTAACTTTTGATTCAGGTAAAGTTTTGCAAAGTTCCCTGTCAGCCCCAAGACATGTTCCCCTCCAAGGGGCACCTAAAGCCCTCTTGCACAGCTCCTGTCTGTCTGTCACCTCCAGAACAAGCCGAGGGGTACATGGCATTGTTTCTATGCAGGCACATACCTGGTGGCCATCGGACATGGCGAGTGTGTGTGTGTGTTTGTACATGTGTGTTCCTATGCATGTGGACCCTGTGAGGTTATGTGGATCTGAGTATCGGGTCCTCCTGCCCCGAGGTCTGGGAGGCTCTCAAGTCAAATGATATTTGCTGCAATGGATCTCCATGCTCCCTCCTCCGTGAACCATGAAGATAAAGCCATTTCTGGCACTCTCTAGAGTTTCTGTTTGGGAATGGAAAAGTCATCAGCTGAGAGAGCTGGGGATGCTAACTGGCTGCCAGATCTGCAGGTTCCCAGTCCCAGGACGATGTGGCCAGGGGGGACTTGACTTTCCCAGCTGCAAGGACGGCACTGGGCTGGAGGGTGTTGTCAGCATTCAGGTGTCCTGGCACCAGGCATCAGTGGTTGGTGTGCGGGTGTCCTGGCACCAGGCATCAGTGGTTGGTGTGCGGGTGTCCTGGCCAGGATCTCCTCAGGGCACTTGTGGAGCAGGGAGAGCTCCATAAATGCGTCAACAAGAAACATCAGGCAGTGCTGTCTATGTGCTAGGGAAACTCTCACTTGTACAAGAATGGATGTGAGGGAGATGGCAGGGCTCTGTTCAGGTGTGTGACCAGGGCCATCTCAGATAAAGGTTGTACTTGGACCAGGTTTCCGGGGCAGGTGGGGATTTGCCATCTGAAGGGTTGTGGGAACTGCAGGGCCGCAGGTGGTACAGCTGAAACTCACAAGGGCAGTTGATTGGGCCTAGGCAACACCTCTGGGTGGGGGTGTTATCAGCATAGCAAGGGGAGATTCTGAGAGGAGAGGGCCTAGGGGGCCTGTGGAACCCCAACATTTAGGGTGGGGAGGGGAGGGGAGGAGCTGGAGGGCGCCTAGAGTAAGGAGTGTGGACACCAGGCCAGAGAGCACTTCTAGGAAGAGGAAAGGTGGCGCGCCAGCAATGAGAACTAAAACTGCCCTCAGATCTAGTGACACAGAGGGAGGTCACTGGTGACCTTCCACAGAACTCTCTGGGCAGGCAGGGGTGGAGGTCAGCTGGTGCGGGCTGGGAGGGAGTGGGAGGAGGAAGTGAGGTCAGTGTGAGCAGACAGAGCCCTTCAGAGAAGCTGGGTTCTGCTCAGGAGCAGGAGTTGTGGGTGGGCCCGATGTCCTTGGGTCAGAAGGGAAAGGCTGAGAGGGCTGAGGCTGCTTTGACCTAGGGGAGAGAGCTGGACTGCAATGGAATGGCCACAAGCGCCCTCAGACCCCAGGCCTGGAGAGGGGGGCACCTGCCCGAGGTGACACAGTCAGCTTTGGTTAGACTCCCCTGGGCTACAGACCTGAACCCTATTCTCACAGCATGCTACTGGCCCAGTAGCCATCCAGGCAGGCTGTCCACAAAGGGGTTTTTTTTGGTTTGGGGGGGGACACTGCTGGCTGGAAGAAGCCTTGACCCAAGCCTTGGCCACTTCTGGGCCTGGCAGGCTGGTGAAGAAAGGGGCATTGGTGTGTTCTCTGAGCTTGCTGGGAGCCCCTGGGCTTGCTGTGTGTGATGAGGGCTGGGAGGGCACTCAGAGATGAGCAGGGCACTACCTGCCCTCAGATGTGCTCTGCTCCAAGTTCCTCAGGGCTGGAGGCTTTGCAAATGCTGACAGACTCTGTGGGCAGGGAATGGTGCCGTGGCTGTGAGGGGCTTCCTTCCAGTGGCCGCCCCATAATCAAGTCTTGTCCACTCAGATAGCAGCCTGGGCTGCTCAGCCTTCCTGGTCTCTTCCCAGGAGCCTGTGCATGGTCCCCTGCCTGCCTTGTTTTTGAGAGATGACAAGGGTGGCCTTGGAATGGGGGCATCCTGGGACAGCCAAGAAGAGCTGGTCAGAAGCTCTGATGAAGGAGAAATCCTAGGCAGGGTGACTACATGCCTGCACGATGGCCCAAGTTCTGGTGTGGCTGTTTAGGGACCCGGAAGGACACTGCATTCTCTGCTCAGCCCCTGCTAGTGGGACGACCATTGATTCCAGTGACCCTAGACCTTGTTGGTCATTGATACCCCTTGCCCTGTGGTCCTAGGGGACCGGGGACAGAGGGCAGCACCAACTTGCCAAGCAGGTATAAGCTCTTACAGGATCCTCTTCATGGGGCCCTAAAAGGTGGAGCCCTTTTGATCTGAAAGTCCCATGTTTGCAGAAACAGCTTGAAAAGTGACAAATGTACCTTAATGTTTACTAGATTTCACTGTGGTCAGCCCAGAACGGAAGGATTCTACGTGAGCAGCAATGAGAGTGGTCCCCCCTGCACCCCCGCCCCCGTATAGGCCAGCTAGGCCAGTCCTGCGAGGTGCTCTGAGCACTGTGGGTGGGAACAGAGCACAGAATGAGGGACTTAGGTGGCCCGCCCTGCCCCCAACTTGGCTGTCTCCCAGGAAAGGTGGTGGGGATTGATTATTTGAAGAATTCCATATTTTCCAAATTTTCTCATGGAGGGCAGGAAGTACTTTTATACTCAGAACAATAACTAATACCCAACTTAACGTGGAAGATCCCAGCCTTTGGGAAATACTTCTTACTTACCCAGGTCTGATGCACAGGGTTGCGGGCAACAGCCTGGGGAAGCCTGCTTTTCTGGCCAGCCAGTAGGTCTCCTCCACACCCTTTCCCTGGAAAAGGGAGGAAGGATATCAGGGCCCCCTGCCCACCCAAGGCTTAGGGTGGCCTAGAACCGGGGGAGGCTGTCTGGGCCCACCAAATCAAGCATCTCCCAATTGACCAACTGATTCTGCCTCTCTGTGTCTCCATTTCCTCTTCACCCTACAAAACGATCATGAAGATTAAGCAAGTTAATATCTGTCAGTTAATGACACAAAGGAAGAAGAATCATGAACCCTGGCCAAGGTCTAGGATGCTGGGACTGGAGGACTCTGGGGTCTGTCCAGCCTTCACTGCTGAGGGACCTGGCAGCCTCCTCTGGATGGAGAGCCTCTCTCTGCTTGGGGGTGAAGGGAGAAGTCTCAGGGGTACCGAGGCCAGGGCTGGCCGCCTGGCATTCTGGATCCCATGCTGGCTGGGCTTTATGGGATGGACATCGCTCCAGGGGGGCCCAAGCCGGTATCAGGGACCCGCGATCAGTGTGCAGCCCTCCCCATCCCTCTGCCAGGATTGGCCTCTGCTTCTTCAGACATGCAGCCACCTCTATCCCTCTGCCAAGCAAGTCAGCACAGCCCTGACCTCTGCAATCCACTCCCCAAGCCCAGGCATCCCTTGCACAGTGTGCTGCCCCTCTGTTCCTCCTCTGACACTACCAGGTGTGTGAAGGAGTGAGGCCAACAGGGCGCCCAATGTGTGGTCCCAGGCACTGGCTCAGGCCTTTAAACCAGCCTACTCCTATCTCCTCACCAGAGTGAGCTCTAGTTGAGAAATTTGAATTTGGGGCAACAAAAAGAGGTGGGGTGAGAAGAAAAGTCACTTCCAGTCTTTAAGCTTCTCACGGGGAAGTACACCCAAGATTGTGCTGAACAGTAGAGTACAGGGCCAGTGGAGGACAGAGAAGGCTTGTCAGTCACACTGGGGGGATGAAAGAGGAGATTCCTGGGTCAAAGAAGACTTTAATGAGAGGTGATGTCTACACTGGGGTTTTGAAGAATGAATAGGAGCCCAACTGTGCTATGGAGAAGGCACAGGCATCGGAGTTATCAGCTCTGGGTTTTGAGCCTTGTAACACGTCACTTTTCCTCTGTAATCAAACAAGGTTACTGCTTTATTATTGCTCTGAGTAGTGAATATATTGGTGTGTTTTGCCCTACAGTGCCACCCAGGTAGGCCATCAATACAAGGTGACATCTCTGATCTGGCCCTTCCTCTCACAAGCATCCCAGTGGCTCCCAGGAAGAAATGTTTCTTAGGATTTGGGGGAGCATAGAATGTATATAAAGGGGATCACTTACAACCCCACCTCTAGACAGCAACACTAATGAGATGGGAATCTCTCCTGCTGCCCATGGAAACCAAACCCTAGGAACCAGGACAGTCTCTCACCTTCAGCTCTGTGCGACCTCTGACATCAACTTTGAGGCCTTCATCAAGGCTGAGCAGGGCTTGGACATTGCTCTGGCTGATGTGGATCCTGTTGGCTGAGAAGAAGGCAGGGATCAAGTCACCCTGTGGGGCAGCGTGCCCAGCATTTGGTAAAGTCATTAAGAGCTCAGAGAGCCCCAGTTCATCCGTTCCTGCACACAGTTGTGATTTGCACAAAACCCTCCAGCTCTCTTGTCTCTTTAGATAGCCGGTCGCTAAGAGACCCCGAGGAAAAGCAAATTACATAGGTTGTTAAGGGAAACTCAGGATGAAGTCAGAACCACTGGGAACATCATATTTATTTGTAGGAAAGTCTACAAAGGCTGAGCCAGAGAAGACAAATATATTTATTTTCTTTCCAAGCAGGGCTCCCTGTTTTGGATTGCATGGCCCATGCGGCCCAGAGGCCTTGGGATGTCTATATTTTCAGGTGCTCTAACCAAACCAGCAAATAGTTTCCCCTGGCAACAGAGGCTTGGAATGTTGGGGCTGCCTATGAGGTAGTTTTGGGGCTGCCCTCGCATAAGGGGAGCTGGCGGGCAGTCAAGAAAGAGTACAAACTTGAAGTGGTCTCTTCATGTAAAATGTGGGAGCTGAGGCCTGCAAGAGAGTGTTCTGCTCGTGGATAAACCCGAGCTGGTTGCAGAGCCAGGGTGGAGCCCGGGTTCCTTGTCCCTTGAGTCATTGTTTTCTTTGTTAATTTGTTCATGAAATCATCACAAAAACCCTGTGGAAACTTAGCAGAACCAGTGCCGTGCTTTGTCTCCTTCCAGTCACTTCGCTGACAACTAGAGTGTGCTGTCACCAGATGGTGACAGGGTGACTAAGCCCCATTTCAAATAATTAGGGTGTGCAGCTTATTGTGAATGACAGTCCCTCTCCTGGCAGGTCATAGTATGAAGTATTCACGCAACCCTGTGGACTCCAGATGCCAATCAGTGTTGAGTGTCCCCAAAGAGGCAGGACCAAGGCATGGTGATACACACGACCCCCGCCATGCAGGGCCCTGAAACCCACATGTGCCTGGTGACCGCCAGCAGACCTCAGACCAGACAGCCCCCAGTTCCAGTGGCAGCGCCCTCTCCCTAGTGTCCCCAGACACTGCCATTCCCCTGGGGTGAGCTGGTGGAAAGGACAGTGCTATCTGGAGTCTCCCCAGCACCTGCCCAGACAGAAGATGACACATGCGCTAGGACATGGGCTGGGGCTGGGGGACCCAGATAAATCAGAGCCAGTCCCTGCTCTTGGGGAGCCTGCCAGCTCTTGGGGAGCTGTTTAAACTGTGTTTGGTTCTGGCATGAGGAGCACCATGCCATCCCAGGGGAGGGCCTCCAAGCCATCCCAGGGTGCTCCTTGGAGAAAGCTATGTGTGAGCTGCACCTCTAAGGATGACAGGAAGAGAGGACAGAGAGCAAGGACAAGGGCACCCAGGGACAGTCCACAGAGGCAGTGGCAGCCAAGTGTGGATGGAAGGCCACAGGCTGGGGTACAGAGAGGAGAGCTTGTCAAAGGCTTGGGGGTGCACAAGGGGAGCCACTGAGCGAGGGAGAACTAGGGCAGGGTAGAGACTGAGACTGCCAGGTTCTCAGCAAACAGCTATTCGTTTGCACGACCATGAGATCTCTGTTCTGCCTCTTCCATCAGACTCTCAGCGCCTCTGCATGGAAGTAGGTGCCTTTGACCAGACAGATGCAGAGGCTGAAAAGAAAAGATTTGTGAACTGGAGATCATGGAAAGAAGAATTGCAGCAAAATTGTTCTGGTACTGTTTTGGAGTTTCAGAAGTCCAGAAGCTGCTATTCCGTCATCCTAGCTGACGTCCTGGGTGGAGGTGGGATGGGCTGGGAGAATGACGTGGCCATCACCCCCAGCCACAGTCCATACCTGAGTGCAGCCCAACCCTGATATAAATTGATGCATGGGGTGTGTGCCTCATCTGGAAGTCACCCACAGAACTGAGGATGTCCAGGGTCACATTGGCAATCTCAGGTGCGTGCTGGCTCCCGCTGTGCTGGGGCAGCCCTGAGGCCACCGTGTAGGCATCTCCAATGGTCTCAACCTGGAAACCACAGCCCCATGCACAAGCCTGAGAACAGGCAATCCCCAGCCTATTCCACATCTGACCACATGAGGCTCTCAGGGGCTCCCAGGCCCACCCTGTAGATCTCTGGCCCACAGTGCCACCCCATGAAGGCTCCGGTTTAGGTACTTCAGAAACCATCAGGGCTGCATGTTTTGGA
>NW_004524625.1:373481-376943 GCF_000260255.1 Octodon degus | reverse complement strand
CTCCTCCTTCTCCTCTTCCTCCTCCTTCTCCTCCTCCTCCTCTTCATGGTTTTGAAGAAGATACCACCTAAGAACCACCTCATTGGAAGGGACATGAGTGGTTACCCCCCTCGTCTCCCCTGGCTGCACTCCTTCCCCAGTTGCTTCTTGGGATGGACAATTCCCCAGGGGGTCCCAGCCCTCATGAAGGACCTGAAGTCCGTATGCTCTCCCCAGCCTCTCTGCGTCCCTTTCTGTCTCTGCTTCTCAGGACACTCAGAGCCTCCTTGCCCAAGTAAGACACCCTGGGCCCGACTTCTCTACTTTATTCCCTAAGCCGCGGAGACGCAGAGCATAGGGGGCCACACTCTCCAGTCCATGCAAAGGACTGTGCTCAGAAGCACTCTCAGCTGCCGGGCAAGGCTGTGGCTCATTGTGCTGGTGTGTCCTCTCTCACACACAGGTGGACATGGCTGGGGCAGGGAGGGGAGAGCAAAGGTTTTCTTACTAACAAATACAGGTGTGAATTCTGACGCCACCACTGACATCCTGTGTGGCCTTGGAAGAGCCACTTATCTTCTCTGAGCCTGGGTCCTCATTTGGGCTGTAAAGCTGATGATCCATCCACTGAAGAGCATGCAAAGGGTTAAAAGAAGTGGCCTGTGAAAATCCTTTGGCTAAGTCAGGGCTCTGTGGGGGCCTCTGCCCTCCTGTGCTGGGGTGGGGCAGGTGCTGAGCGCCTGGTGCTGCAAGACTCAGCCTTATGCTGCTGAGTACATGAGGGAAAATGCTTTTATATTTCGTAATCTCTGTCCCAACCTGTAGGCACTTTCATCCCTGCTTCATAAATGGGGCTCTCTGGGCTCAGAGAGGCGGCAGGCCCAGGGTCCTTTGGCCAGGTGACTGGTGCAGAGCATGGGCCCCTGGCTTTCTGAGGCTCCCAGAGGTTCTGTTTCGCCCTGAATGTGTTCATCAAAGTGTGCACTCGGCACAGCCAGCCCTGCGAGGGAGCCCCAGCCCCTTGCGGAATCAGGAAACGGCGTCCAGCTGCCTCCCAAGCCAGCTGGATTAGACAGCGTAACCAGATCCTGATGGGGGTGGAGGGGAATTCGAGGTGGATGGTGAGAGTGATGAGAGACGTTGCACATCACAGGGAACAAGCCTCCCATTCCCCGCATCTGGAGGGGGCGCGGGCCTTGTTTTATTTCATCTTCCTCTGCCAGGAAGATGCAGGCCTCTTGGCCTGAGTTCAGAGAAGAGCAGAACTGTGTGATTCAGAGCTGTGAGGGGCACATGTGTGAGGAAAGATCGGCAGAGGTGGAAGCGACATGGCTGGGGGATCAGGGCAGGTCACAGCCGCGGGGCTTGGCAGGAGAGATGAGGAATGCCTCTGGGCTCATTGGGCTGGGCAGCCATGGAGGTGGGGGTAGGCACCAGCGTGAGATATGCTCAGAACTGTGGGGCTCCTCAGGGGAATGGAAGTGAGGTGACACTGAGGCCCGCTGTTGGGTGCCGTCAGCAGTGGGTAAACCACCTGGGGTTCCTGGCCCTGGGCCCCTCCCTGGAGACCTGGTGTGTCCTGAAACCTCCTTCCCCACCTTCTCTACTAGGTCTGAAGCAAGCCTTGGGGCCCAGCTTCTGGATTAGAAAAATGGGTAGGGCTGAGATGGGGAGGTCCCCATGACATGGGGGAAAGGTGGGAGGCATCTATTCTCACAATCTCAGTTTACAAGAACTTCCCAAGGGGGATAGGATCCTCCTGTCCTTGGTGAACCTGCTACAACTGAGGGTCTTATTCCCAGCCCCTGCAAGGAAAGGTAGTTCCTTAGTCCCTTCCCTAGAGGGGAGGCTGTTGGAGAAAAGCCACACAGAAGCTGGTGGCCAGACTGAGATGTGAACCCAGGATTGAGAGGTACACAGGGACAGGACTGCAGACGGCCTTGGTGGCTTTGCCAAGGTCTCTGCTGCCCTCTCCAGGGTCTCCCACCCTCAACCCACTGCTGGCTTGCTTCCTGTCCAGCTGCTGAGGCCCACTCAGCATTCCACACTCACCAGCACCTCTCGGGGTTCAAGTCACACCCAGAAAATGCTGGAAGAGAGCATCTCCTCTCAGACCCTTGTTCTTCCTCTGCAGATACCCCTCAAGCTGGCAGGGTGTCCTCTCTGCGTCCAGGGTTCCCCCAATCATCACTTTCACTGGGGGTTGTCATCATCATCATCTCTTACCTGTGGGACTTGGAGCCCTGGAGAGTGGGCACCAGAGTTGACTCTTCTGTCTGCCCATGTCCCGCAAGGGTCAGGAGCCAAAGGTCCTGCCAGTAAATGTTAAAGGGATGGGTGACTGGACAGTGAACAAGCGGACACTATGGCCCACATCCTCCACGCTGTCTGACTCCCACCCATTGCAACGTGACTCTTGAGCTTTTCCCATCAAGAGGTGGAGTTTATTTCTCCATGGTTAGACATTTCTGACCACTAGAACATGTTGAAAATAGCATTTCTGATGCCAGGTTAGAGCTCAAGAAGCTTGTGTTCCTCTGTCCTCTCTCTCCAAACCCAGCCACACTGGGCTGTCCTAGCCAAGGCTTCAGAGATGTGGGGATCAGCTAAGATCACCAGAGTTCCCACCTTGCTCACAGCTAACCACAGTGCATGAATGAGTCCAGAAGGAGCTTTCAGCTGACTCTTAAAGTGCCTAGCACTTGTGGGGGGATATAAAAATGTGTTCAATAAATATGCAGGAATGAATGCTTCAGCGAATTCATGGGACCCAGATTTTCTGCTCACTTAGTATGTGCTAGGACCCCTTAGTTAGACCTGAGGCTGGCAGTGCACTGGAGTCCCAGAGGCCTCTCGGGGAGCATCTGCAAGAGCACCCTCTCTGTCTTCTGCCTTTCCAGCTCCAGCTCTTCTGTCCTCTCCTGGACCAGGGCCTCCAGGCTCTGGGAGTATGTCTCCAGCATCCGCAGTGCACAGTCAGCAACACTGGTCTTCTTGCCTTGATTGATGTTTTTGAACTGAAGATGGGACAGAAATTTCAATTCATCCATGAAAGTCAGCCATGAAAGTGCCTGGCCCTCAGCTTGGGAGTCTGGTTACAGGAACAAGCCCAATGTAGCTCCAGCCAGGAGGAGATGGATTGTTGGGCAGGTAAATTTGTAAGTAGGTAGGGGTGGGTGCCGGTGTGGCTATGCCAAGGGAAGGGCATAGGTGTGAGTGGGAAGGCAGGAGAAGGACTTTGCAGAGGGCCTTGGACACAGCATGGCATTACCACTGACACATGTATCAGCCTACTGCCAACTTCCTCACAGCACTGTGAGATGAGCACTCTGGGCTCTGATGGCTGGATAGATAAACAGACAGACAGACAGACAGACAGACAGACAGACAGACAGACAGACAGATGGGGAGAGAGGGTGGGTGCATGGATTGGTAGATAGATGTGTGGATACCTAGACAGATAAGTGGATAGATATAAACAAT
>NW_004524625.1:369756-373147 GCF_000260255.1 Octodon degus | reverse complement strand
GACATCTCCAGGACCCAGGCCCATGGTGGGCTCTTGTCAAGCTGAGTGAGGACCCTGGATAGGTGCCTACCTCTTCCCGGAGCCCTGACCTGGGTGTAGATCTGGTCCAGGCTTAGTCTGTCTCTTCCCAGCATTGCTTCATCAGCTAGATGCACACGTGTGGCCCGTGGTCAGGGGACACCAGTGGCAGGCACAGAAAAGGGATAGATGCCACCTTCTGGATGATTTCTGCCAGAAACATCATATGGGCCATGGACCTGGGATCCCAGAGGGCTCATGGGAGAAGGTCTGAGGTAGGGGAGGGCAGACCTTAGGGGGTCTGTGGATAAGGTCACCCTGGGCCTCCCTCCCCCTTTTCTGGTCCTAGGGTGTGGCTGGCCATGGACAGAGCCTTGGTGCCTTCTTGAATTTTCCTAGGGTGTGGGCAGGGAAGTTGTCTCAGATGAGGAGCTGGGAGAGCTGTACTTGAATCTGGATCTGCTACCACATCTTTATGAGAGGGTGGAGAAGGCTATGACTTTCTCAGTCTCAGTCTCCCCATCTATGAAATGAGCTTAGTAAATGGTCTTCTTGAGAGGGAAGTTGACAGAAAAGGTGACAGATGTGAGGTGCTGCTCCCTAGCAGGTTCCCCTCCCCCCAGTGCCCCTTCTCAGTGGCTGGTGGGTCAGCGTGGGGCCTCTAGTCACCCATTTACATTCTGTGCATGCTGTGTAAGCTTTCTGAGACTCAATTACCCCAGCTATGAAATGGGCACACCATACCGCAGACCTCTTGGGTTCTTAGGCAGCACAGCAGATTAACTTTCCCTGAGGAGGGCTGGGATCCGAGGTGGGAGGCCCTGGACCAGAAAGAGAAAGTTTTCTGGATGTCAGTCCCTTCTCAGGCCTTCCTTGGGCTCCTGACTGAGGGTAGCATGGAATGACTGTCCCATCTTATAAGCACATGGACAACAGGTATGAAGGCATGCAGGGGGTGTTGTGATGGATAAAACACAAATCCATGTCAAAGCGTCATTGCTTTCAGGGCAAATGTGTCATGATTTTTGTAGTTAGCAGATGATGACAGTCCAATGGTTGAGTACTGTATGAGGCTCTGGGGCTGCTTCTTTCTCTTTTTTGGTACAAAGAACATGGAGGGAACATTTCTGAAGTTAGGTCATGGCCCTGGGGCTGGGAGAGAGAAAATGGCTACGTGCCAGGGGACCATGGGAACCAGGAGAGGGCTTAGCCTATAAGTGTGTATGGGAATCAAATATGGGGACAGAGAGGCCCTGGCAAGGGTTCTACCAGGTGGGCAGTGAGCCTGCAAACATTGAGTGGCCAGGCCATGTGAGCCATGGTGCCGGCACATTTTTATTGACTTCCATTTTAAAGATGAAAAACCCAGAGAGAGAGAGAGAGAGAGAGAGAGAGAGAGAGAGAGAGAGAGAGAGATTTGTGTGAGGGATATGGGCCTGAGATCTGCATGGACACAATCTGGGCTGGGCTGAGGGGCATGAGTCCCTGAAGATGTGGCCATGCACTGGGCAGGAAGAGAGGAGCCAGAGTTGGCCCCCCAAATCAATGCCTCCAGCAGCTGGAGCTGGTCAGCTGCCACTTGGGCAGAGCAGCCAAAGGCTTGCCAGGCTTAAGTCAAGGAAACTCAGTCTCACAATCAGACTCAGATGCCCACTGAGTGATTTCTGATTGTCACAGAGCTCCCTAACTATTTGGAGACAGCAGCCAGGGACAGGCCAGGGGAGGGGAGGCGGACAGTGTACCTTCTGCTGAGAGCCCCGAGGAGGAGTGGCTTTGGATCAGCACCTCCTGGAAGATGATGCTCATGCTGAAGATGTCCACTTTGCGGGTGCCCTGCTTGGTGTCCCAGAGCTCCCACAGCAGTCCAGGAGCTGTCCACAGCAGCTCTACAATCATAGGACTGGGCCATGTGCCACTCCTTGCAGCAGGCTGGGCCAGGCGGGCCATCACTTCACAGCTGCGATGTCATTGCCTTTCCTGTGCCCTAGGAGGACATGGGTTTTTCTATTTTCTGGGGTTATAGATGAAGCACCCAAGACTCCTCTAGTGTAGGAGTCATTGGCTCAATGTCACACCACAAGAAGTGACTGACAGTAGGACATCCTCTTCCCCTCCCTGCTTCTCAAGGCTCCGGTGTACACAGGAGGTCTCAGAACCTATCAATCCCTGGCCCATGCTGGAGCTGACCTTCTGGGGCTGCCTGGGGTCCAGGCCAGCACTGCACATGCAGGAGATCAGCACAGCCATAGTTGGTGACCTTAAGCACAAAGCAGCCATCCACTACACAGTTCCAGGACTTGAGATGGCCATGTGGGAAGTGGCGATGGTGCAGACACCGCATGCCCTGGGGTGGACATAATGGGGATCCCATGGATCTGTGATGCATGAGAGGGACCTCAGAACTCCCTTGGGCCCCAGAAGGCCTTCCTGCCTCACTTCCCCTTTCACTACACTGTTGGTTTCTCAGACAAAGCTGGAAGAACCCAGGTGTGGGACCTGAGTTCCCTGCCCTCCCTGTGCCCCTACACCTCCAGGAAAGGTTCCTTACCTGGATCAAGTCCAGAAGTAGGGAGGCCTTGAGGGCCCAGTCTAGCCACAGGGCTTCGTTTTGTAGCAGGTCCTCGAGGCTGCCCCAGGTGCAGTACTCCAGCACCAGAGCACTGATCCCTGGAGCTACGAAAAAGCCCAGGCAGGTGGCGACATTCTCGTGATGCATCTCTCTCATCTGCGGAGGCAATAGGTACGTTAACAGCCCTCAGGGAGCCCTTTGAAGGCTGGACCAATGTTGTCTACATGGAGGCCTCCTGCACCAAGCATAAGGATGAGCACAGAGAGGCATTAGGAAAGATGGTTTGGTTGGTTGGCATGATGGATGCATGGATGGATGAATGGATGGATGGACAGACGGACAGATGGATGGATGGATGGATGGATGAATAGTTGGGTGGATGGTAGATGGATGGATTGACAAGTGAATGAACAAGTGAGTAGAAACACCATGTATAAGTAAATGAACTACAGCTACCTCCACAGAATAGAGATCTAGGCTTTCTTCTCAAAGTGACACCACTGATATAGAAACCATATCAATTCTTTCCCCAAGGAAAAAATATTGGGAGTAGAAGAGCAGACGGATCTGGTAGCAGTGTCCCTGACAGCTGCCCAGCAAATTATAACTTCAGGGTCAGGGCTTGGGACATGATTCAGCGGTATAGCACTTGTCTAGCATGCACAAAGCCCTGAGTTCAAGCCCAGCAGAGAGAGAGAGAGAGAGAGAGAGAGAGAGAGAGAGAGAGAGAGAGAGAGACAGACAGACAGACAGACAGACACAGAGACAGAGAGAGGCAAACAGACACAGAAACAGAGACAGAGA
>NW_004524625.1:360935-369656 GCF_000260255.1 Octodon degus | reverse complement strand
ACAGAGACAGAGATGTAGGCACACAGACACCACAGACACACAGAGACAGAAAAAGAAGGAGCTGGACCTAGTCAGGGACACTGGCATTTGCCAAGCAGGACAGATAGAGCACAGCCTTGCTCACAAAAGCAGTTCTGGGCTCGGCTGAGGGAGGGCCTGTGCACTGTCTCTCACTGGAGTTTCACGGGCTCCTCAGGATATGCAGAAGTTCAGCGCAGCCTCTCTCCGTGAGCGAGGGAGTAGCTTGGGCCTACCATGACCAGCTGAATGCAGTGGGAATTGTCCCATGCGCGGCTGCGTGCAGGGCTAGCAGCCTTCATTTCCTGTCGCTTGTTACCCTTTCTTTTGTTGCTTGAAGACCCTAGGTCAGAAGTCTTCTACCCCAAGTTACCGTCCCCGAGAGGCCACACAAGGAAGCCCTGAAGTTGCAGAAAGGCGGGGGGCGGGGGGCGGGGGGGAGATGAATCCAGCAGAGCCCAGCCTTCCAACTTTCCTGCCAAGGCAATGAGCATGAGTGAAGTCATTTTAGGGCCTCTGGACTGAGAACTAGCCAAGTTTTCTGGAAAGGTCCAGAGAGTAAATATTAGATTTTGTGGGTCTCTGTCTCAGCAATTCACTTCTGCCACTGTGGTATGAAAACAGCCGCAGCCAACAGGAAAGAGCATGGCTTTATGCCAATAGAATTTCATTTATGGATTCTAAATTCCGCAGATTTCTACTGCCAAAACACATAAATATTCCAACTTCTAACTGTAAGGTACCTCTCTCTTGAGGGCCTGTACTCTATTTAACTATGTACTTTAAAATTCTTGACTAATAAATTTTTTATGCCTCTTTAAAAAACAAAACACTTCAGGGGCCAGTGAGGTAGCTCAGTGGACTAAAGCACCTGCTTAGGCAACCTTAGACAAGCACAGAGACCGTGGTTCAATCCCTGGCACCACATGCTGTGCCAGTCCACCCGACCCCCTGGGGGGGTCTAGGTGTAGTGGCCCACTCCTGTAATCCCAGTGCTGAGGAGACTAAAAGCAGGAGGATTACTATGAGTCTCAGCTGCATGGTGAGGCCTTGCAACAACCAAATACAAAAATAAACAAATAAATAAAACTCCATTTGTCAAATCAAGCAATGTACCTCGTTTGCCTGTGGCCCAGTTTACTAACTTCTGACAGCCTGTTTATTAGCTGAGGACTATTGAATCTTTCTCTGGCTAAGACAAAGTAAAATAGAATTACCTAGTTGAGCTCTGCCAAAGTTTCTTCTCCACAGAATTTTAAGATATAAAATGGTCATTGTTTTTAGCCACTGTCTTTTGGGGTAATCTTACACAGTGGTGGATAGGATAGCATGGCAAAGGTTCTGAGAAGTGTTATGGTGAACCTAAGCAACTCCCAGATTTGAGGGACCACAGGCCTGTGTTGGAGGCAGAGGCAACAGAATTGCAAGTCTGCGGCCACCCTGGGAAACTGAGGGAAAATTGGCCTCAAAATTAAAAATTTAAGACACTGGGATATAGCTCAACACTTTCTGAGAGAGAGAGAGAGAGAGAGAGAGAGAGAGAGAGAGAGAGACAGAGATGGAGACAGAGACAGACACACAGAGAGACAGAGACAGAGAGAGAGACAGAGACAGACACACAGAGAGACAGAGACAGAGAGAGAGACAGAGACAGACACACAGAGAGACAGAGATCTTCTTACGCAGGCTGCAAGATGACCACTGGGAAATGCCTAACTTTATCTCCAGTTATTTTTTTTTTATTTTTAATTTTTTTATATTTTAGGGAAGGGTCTATAGGGTGTTCGGGGTCTCACTACTAGACTGGACTCATAGTGATCCACCTGTTTATCGCCTCCCAAGAGCTGGGATTACAGGCCACCACCACGCCCAGTCTCAATTGCCTTCTCAGCCTGCCCCAGGTACGGGGCCAGCACAGCAGGCCTGGGGATCGAACCACCAGCCGCCGCACGTGCTTGCAGGTGCTTTAATCCACTGAGTGATTTGGCTGGCCCTTATTTATCTCCAGTTCGTTAATCTCTCCAAACTATTTCAGAGTGATGATGTTGGAAGTAGTAATGCAAAATAGCGAAAGTGAAGAAGCTAAGAAAATTCATCATTAGTTGAAGGCACACTGCTTGGCAGGAATGGTTCTGGGTTATATTGTGTGATCCCTGCACCTCTCCAGTTCCCTTGCAGCTGGACACCCTTGGCTCTGTTTCCCAAGGAAGCTCATGTTCCTCGGAGGCAGGATCTTGTTGGTGATTTTCTTGGGTTCTGTCCGCCTTGCACAGTGCCTCTTGGGGTGCGGACAATTTCCAGGCAAAGGTGCTTTCTTGGATAGTGATAACAAGTGACCGGAAGCTTCCCCAAGAAAAGAGCTTCTCTTTGCCAAAGCACAGAATCTGGTACATGAGAGTGCTCAAGAATAGCAGATGCATGCCTGGGTGGGCAGACGGAGGAAGGGTGCAGCCCTGCGTCCCCTGATGGCATTGAGATGCCACGAGGTGACTCTCCTGGAGGTGACTGTGTCCCTGGTGGTTGTGGTGAGGACCGTTCTGGCATGGTGATGTGACCTTAGGGTGTGTGTGGGGGCAGTGGTAACAGCGATGGTTTCTAAGTGCAGCTGAATTGCTGGCTAAGGGCAGAGATCATGATGGCACGTGGACTCTCTCTGAAGCCAGAAGCTTCTGCATTGAGCGGGGATCAGTCCACACAGACCACCTTGGACAGAGAATCCCCACCTCATCCGAACATCCCTACATTTCTCAGGAGGTTGAGGCAACAAAGGCGCAGCTCAGGAGTTGTGCCCACTTCAAATTTCTTCAGCCAAATCCAGTCTCCCTGTTCAAGGAAGAGCAGTGGTTTTGCGTGCTGCTCTTCTCCAGCCCTGTGACTGGGAGATCCCTCTACCTCACTCAGCCCCAGCTCCTCTCCCACGAAAGTGACCTTCTGTGTTGTGTGCTAGGTAGAGCCCAGCAGCAGTGACCACAGTTAGACTTTTACTGGGCCCCAGACACACCAGGATCCCACCCCTACTTCACTACACTTAATTCTAGGACCTGGGTCAGGTGACTTCTGTTCTCTGAGCCTCAGGTTCTAGACCTGTTAAGTACAGAAGATAATCTCATGTCTCCAGGGCTAATGAGATGGTGCTATGAAGCTTTTTTAAAAATAATTTTATTGAGAAACAAATAGCAATGGGACAGCTTCAAAATCAATTACTAGCACAATTTCAATAATTAATACATTGCATATTGTTGTCTTAGTGGTTATTCATTGTACAAGATGCAGACATGATATCCTGTCCACAAACACTATTAGAACAAATCTCTCCATTCATTGAATTAAGAGAATGTAGCTGTATATCTATCTTAATTATTTTGAATATACAGATACAAATGGCCAGCTCAGTCCACCCTAGGGGAAGGGCTGGCGGTGGCATACGGTGCCGAAGATCAAACTGCGGTCCCTGAGCCCTTGCCAAAGCTTGCCCAAGCAGGTGCTTTAGGCTGCTGAGCTATGTCACTGGCCCAAGCCTGCTAGTTCTTGACCCTGAGATCAGCTAGATGCTACAGGTTTCAGATGCCTTTCATACCCCAGACCCTGTGAAAGGTTTTTCTTTCACCCCGGACAGGAGCAAGGGAGGGTGGGAGAGGAGGTGTCCTTAAACGGGGGCTCTTGCTTGTCTTGGGCTGCCACAGCACCAGCTGCAGCCTCAGGTGTCCCCCTTGCCCCGCCTTTGCCAGCTCACAGACCGCACCTGCTTTGCACATCCCTAAAGCCTCCTTTCAGCAGAAAAGGGAAAAGCTGGGATTCTCGAGGGGACAAGGTAGGAAAGAAGCATCGAGAGACTCAGGCTGCTTCCAACTGGCTCATCAGCTGTGGGAGTTGTGGAACACTCTAGTGTCATCGTGTTGCTGAGCTTGAGAATGACAGCAGCTGAGAGGCTGCAGTGGCCCAGGCAACCGTACAGTCCTGTTGGTTTAACATCTGACTCTCTAGCCTGCATGTCAGCCTCTGCCTAGAGGCTCTCAGGACTGGGTGCTGCCATCGGGGCTTGGGGACCGGGAATCTCATGTTGTATGACTGTTACGGTTCAGATCTAGAGTGTCTCCTAAAGGTCCGGTGTGTCAGAGGAGGCACTTTGGAAAGGCGACTGGGCCACGAGGACGTGACACTCAGCAGTAAGTTGTTCCAGGGGTAAGTCCACAGCTAAATGAGCAGCTAAAGGGAGAGACTCGGCCGAGGGAGGTTATCAGGAAGGTGGGGTGGGGGGGATCCTTTGGAGGGCGCACCCCACCCTCATCCCTCTCTCTGTTTCCTGGCAACAGGGCCAAGCAGTTTTCTCTGCCATACACTAGTACTCTGCCATTTCTGCCCTGGAGCCAGTGGACCATGGAGCGAATCTACCCCCCAATTGTGAGCCAAATTAAACTCCTCACCCTGTCCTCTATGGTGTGGGTGTCAGGCATTGGTCTCAGTAACGAGAACACTGACTAATACAGTGGTCTACGCAGTGTGTAGGGCCGAGCGGCCAGGAGCCAGGAGCCATGCTTGGCTGGTCGCTGGGAGTCCTGTTTCCTGCTCGTACCCCCGCTGCTGACTTGCCAGGGAGCCCAGGAAAACCACTGCTCCTCCTTAGGCTGGTTGCTCGTTCTCTGACAGAAATGGATGAGACATTCTCCAAATCGATACAGCTCCCCAGGCCTCCTTGGTGGCAGAAAACTTCACCTGGTACAAGGCCATGTTGGTGGCTCCTGGGGTGCTGGCAGGCTCATTGCTGACCCCTGGGCCCCTGACCTCAGGCTCCCGCCATCAACCATAGTTCTGGATTCACTTGCATTGTCCACATTCAGCAGCTGGGGAGCAGGCTTGGTCAGAAGCTCAGACCCCGCCAAGATCAGCTGCCTACCCACCAGCCTGGCCCTACCAACCTACCCTACAGCTTGGGGGCCTGTGGGGGAAGGTGAGGTCTTGGGCTGGCAGCAGGATCCAGTGGGTGTCCCACACCAGCTGCAGCTGCTGGATGTCCAGTCTGGAGATGAGAGACACAGGGCAGTAGGGGTGACACAAAGGCCACCCCCATCTCAATCTGACCCTTGGGTCAGCCTCAGACTCACAGTTCTCCCACTCTCTCCTTTCCATTTCCATACCCCACCAGGCTCAGCAAAGGGCAACAAGTACTGTCCTCTTGGAACCCTTTGACCTTGTGCTCAGGCCTGGCTGCTGGGTCCAACCACAGTGTCTCCAAGGTGCCTAGGGGCCCCAGGGATAGCCAGAGCCTGGGGTGAGCTGGGAGTGAAAGGCTGCCCCCTTGCAAGATTCAGGAACACAGCAATTGAACTCCAGGGAGAATTTGTTTCTATAGCTGAAGGGCCCTTGAGGATGATCCAGCCCCCTCCCCTCATTACAGGTGAGATCCTGAAACACAGCATCTGAGTCTCCTCCTGGGTTATAGGCCTTTTCCTGGGGTCTCAAATAGACCTTGGCAGTCCTGACTGTGGGTGAAAAGGACCCCTCTAGGGTCCTACAGGATGGATACAGGGAAAGCCCCTGCTGATTGCCACAGGAAGGCCCTTTAGGGGGACAAAAAGAACCAGAGCTGACTCCGGCCAAGATAGTCTCACCTGATGAGGACGGTAAGGGTCCCTCCAGCCAGTGCCAGGACACAAGTCAGTGCCAGAGCCAGGCGGCTGCTCAGGGGCTAGGTACCTGTGGGGAGGCAGGGACAGGTGGGAGTCACCCCACTCCTACACTCACTTCCTGGGTGACTCCCTTGGGAAATGGGAACACGTTGCCTAGCTGTCTCCAGAGGTGGGGAAGCTCAGAATTCTTGCCTTGTGGTAGGGCAATGTTCCATTCTCTCCTGTAGCCCTTGAGTTGAGCATAGTGCATGGGCCAAATGAACACTGGTGAAGGCTTCACCTCTGTCCCTCTCCCAGGAGATTTCTTAGGGCTCACATTTGTCCAGGAGAGAGATGAAACTATGAGCCATACTGCTCCTCCTTATGGGTAAGAAGTCTCAACTTAACTACAGAACTCGTTTTGAGGGACAAAGAAGATCTAGCTAGGCAAAACTGGGTGGGGTAGAGGGCTAGAAAAGCACACCAAGGGGAAGAAAGTGCACAGTCAAGGGCAGCCTAATAGAGCAGTGTGTGCTCCAGGGAATGCAAGGAGTGGCTGGCTCATGACTGGGGTTGAGAGTATAGGGAGAGCCCAGGTCAGGAAGAAGAAGGGGCACAGAAGGTTTGGGGCAGGGAAGGGAGGTGAATAATCCCAGTCAAACCTCTGCTACTCACCAGGGGCAGTAACTGCCACCAGGTGTGTGCTAAGGAATGTTGGCGGCCCTCCCCACTCACTGTGATATGCACATCTCTGTATGTTTAGGAATGTGGATGTCAGCACAGGCTTATCAAATTTGACGCACAGGATGGAGGAATGAGAGGAGTCAGAAAGGTATGGGCCTCCTGGTTTCTCACTCTCCTCTAGGAAAAGAAATCCTGCACTTGCAGTTGAAAGACTTGTGCTCAGGGTGAGCTCAGCCACTGCTTCCCTGTGTGACTATTGAGTCTTTGTGAATTTGAGTTCTCCCGCAGGGCCTGTGGAGGATAGTGGCCTAGAAACAGAGCTATGGTGACTGTTAGGAGGCTGAAGATGGGCAAGTCTCTGTGGATGCTTTAGCCCTGCCCATCTAGCTAGAATCTCTAGTGCTACACAGAGCTGCTGGCTTGGTCTTCCCCATTAAGCATCATATTCCTTCTTTGCATCTGTTCCTACTACCCATTTAAGATATCCATATGGGGAACTTTAATGAAGGATGGATGAATGAATGAATGGGTGATAGACAGATGGTTGGAAGGACAGATGGGTGGCAGGTGGATGGGCAGACATGGATAAATGGGGTGCATGAATGGATGAATTGGATGGATGGGTGATGAATGGATGGATATGATACAGAAAGAAAAACTGATCTCGGGTAGGTGACCTCCAAATGATATAGGGAACCTCTAAATGACATAGGGAAAAATGATCTGCCGACCGGACCTGGACAAGTCCGTGTTCTCTAAAACTGAAGAATGAATTTTAGGAACAAATGGAGGTTATGAGCAGAATATATTTATTGAAGGAAAGAAAGCTCCTGTCTGAGAGAGGGACAGGAGGGGGGCCCGAGTGGGTTGTTTCCCAGGAAGCTGTTTCTTCCAGGGACTTTTATAGTGTAAAACCATGTGGGGCTAAGATGGAGAAATGGGGAACTTGCTTAGGTGGATGTGGGGTGGGACAAAACTATGGTCAACCAATGAGATTACAAGCACCATTGCTCAGGTAAAATTGATTGAGTCCGGGACCAAATAGGGAAGGGAGTCACGTAGCAAGGGAACATGAATGAAAAACAGGACCTTATCTGGTAGCCATCAGGTAAGGATTTTTTCTGGCTTTCTCAGGGTAATGATCTACTAGGGATGCCAATCTTTAGGGAGGTTAGCATTTGTTTGGTCTCTGGCTCACAGCAGGAGCATTCATCCCTCCCACAGTTGTAAGGTTTCTGGTCTCCTTTGTTACCTCCTTCAAAGGCCTGACCCTGTCTGACTGCCTGTATTTCTATGTAACTCGGCTGCCTGCAACAGATAGAGCTGGACAAATGGGGTAGATGGGTAGATGGATTGGTGGGTAAAAGAATGGATAGGTGGTGTGTAGAAGGATGGATAAATGGATGAATGGATGGATGGATGGATGGTTGGGTGGCTGGTGGATAGATGAGTAGATAATGAGTTCTTCTCATACATAGTGTATTGAGGTCAAATCATCAGCTGGAGTTGTGGGCTGGAGGGCACCTCCTGGAAAGTGTATGGTCTTGCCCAGGGGCTGCACTTGCCATGATGTTGTGTCCGGAACGTGGGTGGGGGCCAGGTGGCTTCCTTGACCATCCGAGTCCAGGACAACATGCTGGCCCAGCCTCCAGTCCTTCTTATTGGTCTGGCTCCTCTGGCTAAAGCCCTTCACATCTAGAGCTCCTGTATTGTCCCCTAAGTGCATTCCTGGGAGGCCTGCCCCCTGGCTTTCAGAGCAGTTTAGGGCATGGGCCAACAGGACTATAACATCATAGATGGTTCCAAAGAGTGGGGACACCTGTGGAAGAGAAAGCCCTTCAACTGCACAGTCTCATGGTGTAGGCTCCTACAGGAGGTCCTCGGCTTCTGCTAGGAGCAGCTGCTTAGATTATCTCCCAATACAACCCCATATTATCCTACTCAGCAACTTCCTGTCTCTATGGCCACCACCACTGTGGTCACTGCCAACTCTGATGTCAAGATTTTCTAATACAGAACTCCTGGTTCTAGCAGGTTCTGTCAATGTTCTTCATCTAACTCTTCACCTGGCTGCCTTCTGATCATTCTGAGATTGGCTCAGGTGCTGCCTCCTGAGTAGGTCGCCATGTCCATCTTGTTTCTTGTTACTCACTCCATCACAGCCTCTCTCTACCACTCCCTCCTCTTCTAGTTCTTATCACTGTTTGAACTCTGTCACATCACATCTGTCTCTAGCTAAAGAAAGCTCTCTGAAGGCCAGGGCTGTGTTGTTTACTACCTGGCTCCTAATTGTTGACATGATAGCACAGGGGAGGAACTCAATCTACATTTTTCAGAGGAATGATTGATTGAATGACCCTCCTTGTTACTATCTACAGACCTTACTGTCTTCTTATCACCAAGAACCAGATGA
>NW_004524625.1:358419-359305 GCF_000260255.1 Octodon degus | reverse complement strand
TTAGTCTTTCAATACTATGACAAGCCCAAGAAAGATGCTTATCTCTATTCCCACTTTTCAGACGAGGAAACTGAAGCACAGAGAAGCTAGGGAGTTGCCTCAGAATGCTTAGTCATCCGGGGAACATAGCCAGGACTTGAACCTAGGGCCCATTTCCTGCTTATAAAACTTAAATTTAAAAATTAAGATGATTTCTCTACCATAAAACCTGCACTCTTAGAAGCTTACGATTCAGTGTCTTTAGCATATTTACAAGGTAGTACAACCATCACCATTAATTTGGGAAGATGCTGCCCACTCCTGTTTGTAGCCACCCCTCACTCCTTCCTGCTACCTAATGTTTGTCCCCAGAGATTGACCTATTCTGGGCACTTCACCTTCAAGGACTTACAACATAATTTATCTTTGTTTGGCACCTTTCTTGTAGCATGTTTTCCAGTCTCTGCGCTGCCACGTGTCAGGACTCCATTCTTTCTATGGTTGCATAATAATGCACTGCATGCTTGACCATACCGCTCCTCCACTGCTCATCAGCTTGGGACCCTAACTGTGGCCGTGGGTGGCATCCTCAAGGTCGAAACATATAGGGAAATGTCCACCATCGCCTCAGTAGAAGAAGCAGCCTTTGCAGTAAGGTACCAATTGCCTCCCTACGCACTAGAGCAGAAGGGAGCCCCAATAGGCGGAGAGTTCACACCAGACTTCCCCTGTGCCTGAGAAGGGCCACGACCACAGTGAAAAGTGACCACCCCTTGCCAGGATGTGTCCCAGGTGTCTGCTCCCAGAAAATGGAGCCACCAGGAAGGGCTGGGCTCTCCACCCTAGGCCTGAGGATTCACATGAAGTCTGAGCCTGGAGCTGGGCCATTGGCTGAGCTTCTGGGTTT
>NW_004524625.1:351529-357924 GCF_000260255.1 Octodon degus | reverse complement strand
TACTTGATTCTATTTTTCCCTTTTTCTTTTTTATAGTGTGGATTATGATTCACTAGATTGATTTCTTGACCCACATGGGCCACAATCAACAGCTGAAGACACCAGTGTAGATTTGCCTAGGGTCCACCTGCTCTCCCCTGTGCCACCCAGTATGCTGTCCCGGCTGGTTACTTTCTTAGAGACCGACCAGTGTCTCCTTTTCTGAGGATCCTCCTCATCTGTGCTCCTCCGGCTCTGGAGGCCTCTGGTGCTTGGGATAGCCCTGCTTCCTCTGCTCTGCCACCTGTTCCCATGCCTGTCTCCCTATTACATAGTTGTTCCCTGGACATCAGTCACCAAGTCTGTCTTGTTCACTGCTGTGACCCAGTGCCAGTACCCCAGGGTTTGTTAAACAAAGGAAGTAATGGATCCATCAGTGAATCTCTGGAGCTTAGGCCTAAACACAAAGCTGAGGATGGCTCTGCCTCCCAGCTGGCGCTCAGGCACTGCCATGCTTGTGTCCTTCATTTCGTCAGCTGAGAACTGAGCATGCCCGTCTCCCCGCCCCACAACCGACACTTGAACCAGATGCCCAGTCCAGCTGTACTATCAGCCAGATGTGGGCAGCTTACACAACTCCTCTGAGCTAGTGAGTGGAGACTTAGCCAGAACAGCTCTGGACTGGCAGTTGCCGAGTGCTCCGCCCAGAGTCTGATGCGGAGGAAGCCCTCATCTGTGGCAGTGTGAAGGCCACCTGGCCCACAGAGGGAGGGGTCTGAGTGTACTTACTCTTCAGGCCATCCATGCTGTAGAGCTGCTTTAAGTCTCCTGGGTCCCCTTATTCCCAGGTACCAGAAAGGTCACCAGCCCCACAGGTAGTTCCAGTGACCTGAAAGTTGTGACCAGCTGCTAGGCTGTGGCCACCCAGATGTCCTGGTGGAGGGACATAATAGCTGCGAGAGCCCAGCCAAAGTGTTTCATGACAGACAGCAGCACTTGGGCAGCAGAAGGCAAGGTTGGTACCACTTCACCTCCACCCTCAGGAACCTCACATGCCCCGGAGAAGAGTGTCTTGCCCCTGCTTCCCACCAGCAGGGATGCTGCTGGGCAGTAACCAGGATTGGCAGGGCCCACAAAAGCAGCCACAGTGTTCTTGTGGGCAAAGAATGTGGCCAGGGCATGGGAGGTGTTGCAGTCTGTGGGAAGGACCACAGAAGCTAGCTGTGAGCCCAGTGACAAGGAGGAGCCCTGCTTGGCTCTATCCACAGCCAACTGGGCAGTCACATGAGGGAGGGCATGGGCAAAGGTGAGGTCACAGTCTCAGGGACCCAGTACCCCCACAGTGAAGGTCCCTGTCCCCAACATCAGAAGTGGGAGGGAAGCAGCCCATAGGAAGACACCCCAAAACATTGTGTGTTATTTTTTTAAATTTTTTATTTTTTTTCCCCGTGTTTTAGGGAAGGGTCTATAGGGTGTTCAGAGTCTCACTACTAGATCGGACTCGTAGTGATTCTCCTGTTTACAGCCTCCCAAGAGCTGGGATTACAGGTGTGTGCTACCACGCCCAGTCTCAATTTCTGTCCAAGGGTGGGGTGGGCATGGCAGGCCCAGCCCTTCCTGGGTTATTGTGAGGCAGACACCCCCTCCCCATAATGGTGGAATGGGAGACTTGGGCCCATGATCTCCAAGGATTTCGCCCATGCATGGCCTCCAAGTACCAGCTCCTGGTCTTCTGATGTTCAAAGCCCTGGGCTGAAGTGCAGTCTCAGTACGTGGGCCACAGTAACTCTGTTTCTGTCCCTGTGACCCTGGACCAACCTCTAAGGTTTTTGAACCTGATTTACTGCCTCCGTAAAATCTGGCAGCAAAAGTTACTTCATAGCATTATTATGATGATTAAGGAGCTTCACGTCTGGTACTTAAAATGAAGCTTTTCTTTCTTTTGCCTGTCTGTCTGTCTTTTCTTTCCTTTTGTTTTTAAAGCCTACCTCTTTTATCCTATGACTGTTGCTTCTTCCTTTATTGCACTCTCAGGTAGTCAAATTTTCTTGGTTCCCTCTGAGCCTCCCCTACCTCTTCCCTCCAAGTCCAGTACCATGGCCCTGATTCTACTGGGCTTCACCTGGTTAGACCTCTAACATCATATACACACACAGCGTAAAAGCAGCTGTACCCTCTGGCAGCTCGCTGATTGGATGTGCTCATGGAAATTGTGGCTAAAGGGCATATGATGCACATTCAGGTCCCCTCTCTGATCTCCCCAGTCCTGTTCTATTCATACTATGCAAAGAGAGAAACCTAGGGAAACTGATACAGAGTCGCTAGAAAAATAGGATGCAGCTAATCCCTTGCCCCACTGGACTAAGACATTTGCACCATGTCATTCCATGCTTCATCCTGCTGTTTTGGAGCCTTGATCACCCTGAGGCCTTGCAGCTCTTCCCTGGCCTCTGCCTGCTTCCCTGCTATTGCCGTTCTCCACCACAGGACTCAGCGCCTTTCTTCCCACACTACTTCTGCGGCTGAAAGTCTATGGGGGGGGAGTTACAGGAAGGAATAAGATCCAACCTCACCCTGAGGTAGCTGTAGGGAGGCAGATCCCAGCCAACAGAAGCGCTCACTACAAGCTCAGGCAGTAGGCAGGATTGGGGGACTGTTTGTGGGTGAGGGAAGCCCAGATAAGGCTGTCCAGAGGAGGCACAGCCCTCCCCCCTGCCCTCACCCTGCACCAGGAGTGCAGCTCAGGAGAGTGAGGGAATGCCACCATGTGCCAGGAAGAGTGGCGGGTGTGGAGCAGCTCCTCAGACACTGTGCTATGTGTTGAGGACTGCAAGGGATAACATAAAAGACACCTTAATATCTTCTTTTATAGCCCTTGGGTAGGATTCTGAGGGAGATGAGAATAATCACCCAGGAGAGTTATAAAAACAAAAGTGTGTATGGCATCTTAAATAGGGCTAAGTAGGCATTTACTAAGTGGAATAGTTAGCATCATGATCACTCCAACATCATAGTCTTTGGACTTTTGAGGCTAGGCAGCTGGACTGTAATTTAAAGGTAGCTGGTCAAGGAGGGGGAGGTCTGAGTCTCAGCTCCACACTAGGCCTCAACCATCCCCGTCTAGAAAAGTAACCCTTCACAGGGTGGGCTGGACCTTCGCCTGCAGCCTGTGATACTGTGGTTCTCTCAGCTCAAGGCTCCGTGACTTGGGAAGGTTGATTTTCTGCCCACCTCTAGGCCCTTCCTGCTCCTCTTCTCTGGTGCTCTTATGGGTGCCTGTTCAGCCAGGATGAGGCCCATCCTAGCCCTGACTGAATCCCTTAGCTCAGCTGGATAAGCTCTGGACTCACTGAAAGCTGATCGTTTCCAGACGGGAACACAAGTGTGTGCTGTTGCTGATGGTCACCTCTCCTCTCAGCCTGTCTTGTCAAGGCTCCTGTGATCCACTTTTTTTGTTTTTTGCCTGGTACTCCCAGAGTCCCCAGGAAGATACTTCTTACCTCCACATCTAAAGGAGGAAACTGTGGGCTAATAGTTTCCTAACAGGAGGAAACAACCTGTCTAAGGTCTCACCAAAGTTAAGAACTGGACCTTGCCTTCCAACCTCCCACCCACAAAACAAAAATCCTTTCTTTTGTATTCACATCTAAAACATCAGAGCTAAAAGTTCCATGGAGAAATGAATATCTAAATCAATTCCTCTGTGTCAGGATGAGGAGATTGTGGTGCATAAAGGAAAGGAGGGTGGAGGTCCTCTAGCCATGTAAAACAGCAGCCAGCACCACTGGCCTGAGATCTGGCTGGTCACATAAGTGTCCACAGGAGCTTTGCAGGCAGTGGGCTGCAAGGGCTCACAGAAGCCACAGGTCCATCACAGACCTGCTTTGGGCCAAGGCAGGGGCTGATTTTTACCCCAGTGATGTGGTCTGTGACACAGCGTTCCCACTCATTTCTGTGCCCCAGTTTTCCTGATAGAGCAGGGAGAGCTGGATTCAGATATCTAAGTCTTTAAGGGTCCCTTAGCTCTGTTGTTCTGCATGTCAATAAAAAAATCAAGAAACAGGTGGCTTTTCTCTGTGAAAAGGGACATGTTTCCTCTCCTAACTTTTCTCCAAGAGTGTGAGAGCTTCCAGTGTCTCCAGCTCTGCCCAGTGCAGGTCAGTGTGTCACCTCCTGAGAATGCCACTTGTACTTTTAGACCCTAGAAGATGGGCCCCAAGAATTAGGCACAGGCTTCTTGGCTTACAGGGCTGGCTTCAGGGAGTTAGTCACCTCTCTAGCATAATAACCCAAAGATGAATGTGTCTATAGCTACATTAACAGACAAACAACGAAATTGGGAAGGTGATAGGAACTCACAAGAGGAAAATGGAGGCACTCGGCAGTCCCTGCAGACAACAGTCACCCTCCTGACCTAACCTGGCCCTTTGTCCCTTTCTTCAGGCAAGCACTCACCTGACATGATGAATTCTCAGAGCTGACTCCTATTTCTTTGCAGATTCTAAACTTCTTACACCAAGTCACGCTCTCTGAGTAGATTCCTGCCTGGGGACGCCTATTCTCAGTACAGCCTTCATGCTTACCACCCCAGCTGCTGCGCACTTCCTGAGACTCCTGCCTGGGGAGTGCCTCTTATATGGCCCATTCCCTCCCTCACCCCCTTAGGAGCCTGAGGAAGCCACTTGGAAAATTAGTGCTGTTCAGAAGGAGCCACACGCTGAGAGGAAAGAGGGAAAGGAGGCAGGGGAGAAGATGTCTTCAGCACTGCGGACAGCTCCAGATCAGCGGGTGTTCCCAGGAGGTGGGGAGGAGCACTCAGCAAGCAGCATTATTCATTAAGTGCCATCCCCTGTGTGGGGCACTGCTCAGTCACTCCTCCAAGACAGATATTACTATTATTCTTATTTCAGTGATAAAGTATGGCCCAGAGAGATTACGTACATCTGAACGCAGGGCACAGGCCAAATAAGTGGCAGGTAGGCTAGTTGTCACAGTAAGTCCTGAAGAACTAGAGGGAGGTTTTTCTATCTTCCTCTTGGCGTGGACACCTATGTGGAGATATGACTTCAGTCCAAGGGCTTTATGTAGACTTTCCTCCTGCATCTGCTCTCTTTCCCAAGGGAAATTAATTTTTGTAAGTTCCTACTATGTACTAGCATCATACATACCCCCTTTCACGGCACTCGCACAACGATCTTGTCAAGAGTATATTGTGTATTGTTCTCTTTGCCTCATTTAGTCATTCAACTCTTATTTACCAAACACCCACTTCCAAGTCAGCAGCATCTCCCATCCTTCGCTCTGCTCCCACTGCACTTCCTGCATCTTCTTCCCAGTCTCTTCTGTGTTTTAGGCACTCTTTATACATCTGAGCTACATTGACAAATGGAAAGCATGGAGATTTTTGCTGCCCACAGAGCTCATTTTCCAGCAGTGTAGGGCGGAGTGTGGCAGTCAACACACAGTAAACATGGTAAGTACCACAGAAAGTGACAGGCATTTTATAGACAATGTAACAATTAATGATGCCACATGTATTATAATTCAGCATAAGTATTTTTGTGTTGCCACACAATCTTTCTGATTACAATTTCAAGTCAAGAACACATTGAATGGTTATGTCATAAATCAGTAATTTTTGCCATATATTTTATTTAGTCCCAATCTTGTCCTGGAAGGACTTCAGGGATCCTGTTCATGTGCTAGACATGTGCCTGTTTATTCTCATGTACATTTGCTGATCTTCCTAGACTGAGCACCCAGAGGGTGGGCTGGGGATAGAGGAGAGAAGAGAAAGACTTTGAATTTTTTTTTTTTTCAGAACCAGGGATTGAACTCAGGCCCTTGCACTTGCCAGGGAAGCTCTTATTCCACTGAACCATCTCCCCGGCCCATAGAGAGAAAGACTTGGTACTGCAGAGCTGACTCTGAAAACTTCACTGCTCAGCATCTCTTTGCTTCTGGATGGACTCAGCCAATAGAAGACATTTGTAGGGCACGGGAAAAGCCAAGAAAGGAAGAAGACACAAAGGACTTCTCCCTCTCCATTGCTCTGGATCATGTCCTAGTGATTAGCTGCATCTCCTACTAATCCTGATCTCTCTGGACATCCTTCCCTATGTGGTCTCAGTTTCTGGGCTCTGGTATCACCACTTCTTTCCTTTCCTTGTTGCCTCCCCCTAGGGGTAGAAGCTTACTGCCTTGGCTGATGCCTGGATTGCCCGCTTCCCTGTTACCCCACAACTCTACCTTCCCTTTCCTGGACCAATGAAGAGGCTTCTCTTTTCCAGGGCACACCATGACTCGCCCACTAAATTCCAGTTGGTTGCAACTTTTTACATAATGAATAATTATTTAATGAATACCATGCTTTTTTTCATCCTGGATTTTCTGCTTGTGATAAACACTCCAGAATA
>NW_004524625.1:349545-350569 GCF_000260255.1 Octodon degus | reverse complement strand
GTATGTAAATTTTATTATATCTCACTTATCATCCAGTAATCTACTTTTCTCTAACTTACCCAGCATTTAAAAATTATGCACTGTATTAGTTTTTGGTGAGAAATTAACTCAAACTTATGCTTCAGACAGCATCTTTTAGGTTTCTGTATGAGGGCAGGACCGTGGGCAGGCTGAGCTGGGGTCTTACTTGTGCTATTGGAAGACGCGCTTCCAATACTCCACCCCCAGGTTGTGGGCTGTGGGAGCCACAGCAGCTGGCCTCTTCAAAGCCAGCAATTCTGAGTCTGCCAGCAAGGCAGTGTTATATAACACAACGCCAGCTAACACAACATTGTCACCCTTGTCCTGTTCTATAGTTGGAAGCCAGCAACAAGTCCCACCCACACTTGCGGGCAGCGTGAATACCAGGAGGCAGGCGTCATGGGGCACCTTATAGTCTGTCCACTCTGAGCGTGTAAGAGTGAAGAAATTGACAGCCTGGGTAAGTTTAAAGATGTGAGTCACATCTGCAGGAGCCAGAGCCCAGGGCCTCTCCATGCACTTCACCACCAACTCATGGTTCTGCCAGGGCCACGCCTTCCCGTCCTATTGCCCCCACTTCCTCCCCTAACACCCGCCCTCTCCCTCCTGCTGCCCTTCACACTCCACTCGCTGACCTAAAACCCTGTCTTGGGGAGATCACTGCACAGTCTTCTCACTGATGGTGGACAAGACTCACTGGGATTTCTAGCCCAGAGTGGCTGCTGAGTAGCAGAGACCACGGGATGAACCTGACTCCTAGATACTCGAGGCAATACACAGTCACGGGGGATGCTTTGGGTGGAGACAGCAGCGTGACATCATCCCAGGGTGGTCAAAATCACACTGGTACAGCAACTGAAGGAATCCGTGGCATCTGCAGACCTCCACTGGAATCTTCCGCCCATAACTCACCCTCTGAGCCACCTTGGGTGAGTCATGTAGTTTCCCTGAGCGTCAGTTACCTCATTTATCAGCAGAGATACTGTTACCCACATCCCCCTCA
>NW_004524625.1:346591-347420 GCF_000260255.1 Octodon degus | reverse complement strand
ACCTAGATAGTCCCTATCAGTTAACTACCTTCAATGAAAGTAAAGTATCCTAGACTCTCTCTGCTGTTGTCCAAAGTGGGCAAGGAGACCCATCCTCTGAAAGATTCCCTACTCCTCTGGACTGCAGGCCCAGCCTTGATTAGGACTGTGACTCAGCTTCATTTCTGGCTGGTGTTAGATTATGGTCCTGCAATATCCCTCCATAAACCAGGCCTCCACCTTAACTCCTTCCACCAGGTACTGACAGGGAACTTCCTGTAACCTCATGGGTGCAGGCTCTCTCTGAATCACTGTGTGTCCTGGTGGTAAGGGCAGAAGGTGACTGAGGCCCACACCTGGGATTTGACAGTAGAATGGAATCCAGTCCCTTGCCCAGTCTCTAATACTAAAGAATGGTGCTGACAGGGCAGCAGTGACACCCCAAGATTCGGGGTACAGACATTGGGATGACATGAATGGAGCTGCAAATTTGGAAATCCACAAATTTTCCTGAATCCCTGTTGCCAGCAGAGGCAGCCCCTCCTGATGTTCTGAGCAGTATTTCTTCATCAAAGCCTCTCAGGGCTGGCATCTGGGATAGTGGTTCACACTATCTATGCTCCCTTGTCACCCCTACTGCCAGCAAGCCACAGCCAGAGTTCCAGCCAAGCCCAGAGAACCCCAAGATTTATACCTTAAGTCAATAGTCTATACAATAAAAGGCCTTGTCAACTTGGGTCACTATTGCAAGAACTTAAACCAAGGAGGAAATTATGACTCATCTGGGCTTGTTCACAGATATGGTGCTCTAGCTGGATTGGGAATATTTTGATTTGATCACTCAGGAATA
>NW_004524625.1:331736-346142 GCF_000260255.1 Octodon degus | reverse complement strand
GGGTCTAAACTTCACTTAGGACATGTGGAACTGCTGAGCTGTCATGCAACCCTTCTGTTGTTTGTGTGTCCTCAATTATGTGGTCATAAGTTTAAATTTCTCTTTCCTTATGTATATTTATGCATAATGATGAGAAACAGGCTGCACATACGATGGTATGTGTCATATAGCCTAATCCTGTAAAATATCAGTCATACAACCATGTAACTGCCTAAGACCATGCTTTTTAGAATGTATCCCTGTTGTTTGATGACTTATAACTAGAAATACGCTCTCTTGGGCTAAGGTGAGACCAGATGCCTCCACTATTATTATAGTCAGTATCGTAGCTAAGTGTTGCAGTCATGCACGATCCCAAGTCTGGCTGGGATCCAACCCACATACACCCCATCCTGTATGACCACCAGTGATCATTGATCATTTTCTTCATCTTGTTTCCCCCAGCAAGAGAGGTTGCCCTGCTATTGCACAAATATTGGACTAAATTACTCCACAGTCATGGTTAGAGGTTCTACTTTCTAGGATACTCTTGGCATGAGTCAGGCACACCATGTAGTCGATTGGGGGGTAATATGGGAGGTGTCTTGGTTATTTTTCACTTGTTTCTGGGACAAAATACCCAACATCCAAAATTAAGAAAGGAAAAGTTTATTTAGCTCACAGTTAGTGGAGGTTTCAGTCTATACTGGGCTGGCTTCCGGGCAGAGTGGCACATGGCAGAGAGCAGAAGCTCATGGCAGCAGAAATCAGTGAAGAGCAAAGGGAAGGGCAGCAGCTGTGGCCACTAGCCAGCCTCTCTTCCCTCCTTATATTACTAACAAGTTACCCTGGGGCTGGGAGTGTAGAACTCACACAGTGTCCATGCCTCCTCTTGCACAGGATGAGGATGTTTACAGACTAGGAATCCTGGCTCTCTGGGTCACTTCTCAGAATGAAATTTTCGAACTTCTCAAGTTGTCACAATGTATCAACCAGTTCAGGAGGGAGCAAAATGCATTCTCAGGCCCTGAGCCCACCCAGAACAAATGCAGGAGACAATAGCATAGTAGAAATTGGAAATCACACACCTAAAATCTCTGAAATAATAGCGTCTGAAGTAAAGAAACAACTGCAGAAAGATATAGAGGAAATCAGATCAGAAATAATTTCTGAAGTAAAAAAAGAAATAATAACTATAATGAAAGTAATACTAAATGCTTCTAAAGAAGACACTGATAAAAAATAGAGAATAGAAAGATGATGGAATCCTTGAATGAGCAATAAAGGAAAGAAAAAGAAACCATGAAGCAGATTCACAGTGATATGCAGGAAATGAAAACCTCAATCACAAGCTGGCAAAACTGAATGAAAGTGAAAATAGTCTTTCAGACCTTCAAGACACCATTGCAGCTAGTGAAAAGGTAAGAAAAGATCTCTTAGAAATAATTAGGATGGGGGAACTACCCGCTTGGCCCCCCCTCCTGTCCCTCTGTCGGGACAGGAACTTTCTTTCTCTCAATAAATATATTCTGCTCATAAAAAAAGAAATAATTAGGGTGCAGGAAAAAGTAATTCAGCATCTGCAAGACGATGAAAAGATGAACAACATAAGACTAATAGGCATCAATGAGAAAGAAGGAGTCAGTACAAATGATATAAAAAGAATATGGACAGAAGTAATAGCAGAAAACTTCCCAACTATGGGGAAATAATCTGACATTCAGGTAACCAAAGCATATAGAACCCCAAATAACATCAACCCAATTAAAATCACACCCAGACATATAATAATCAAGATCCCAGAAATTCAGCACAGGAACAGTATACTAAAAGCCACTAGAGAAAAGAAACATCACATTTAGAGAAAAACCCTTGAGACAAACAGTGGATTTCTCTTCACAAACCATGAAGTCATGTTATGTTTTATTCTTAGTAATTCTTTACTATCATGAAAACTTTTTCTTAGTTGAATTATTTTGAAATATTTTAAAATTAATTTTTAATTAATTTTCTAATTATTGTTTAATCTTAATTTTTGTTTTAAGATTTATACTGTGTCTTTGACTTGCAATCTTCTTATAAGACATGGTATGATATTTTTTCCTAATATTAGAAACTTTAAAAAGTATATTCTATTTTCCATTGACTTTATCTTCGTTGTCTTTTACACACACACACACACACACACACACACACACACACGAAGAAAAATATATATAACCTGACATAAAATTGATACTGTTTTGTAGAAATCTTCAATGGCCTTTTAAATGGGTTCATCTAATATATTCTACATACTCCTGCGTAACTACCATTTTGAGAGCTCTTTATTCTTTTTTTTTTAATTTTTTTTAAATTTATTTTATTTATTTATTTTACATTGTGTGTGTGTGTGTGTGTGTGTGTGTGTGTGTGGCCAGCTCCACCCACCAGTGGGCGGGGCTGGCTGGCATGTGGTACTGGAGGATTGAACCGCGGTCCCTGTGCTTTGCCAAGCTTGTTCCAAGTAGGTGCTTTAGACCACTGAGCCATCTCTCCAGCCCCGAGCTCTTTATTCTTTATCCAGGACCACGTAGCAGCTTCTTTTGCCTTCTGGATTATGCTCTTTGTTATTTTTCTAAATGCTACCTCTTTAGGTATTAAAATATTTTGAGTTTGTGTAACTGGAAAATATTTCACTTTTAGTTTTCAAAGGTATGTTTGCTAAGCATAAAATTCAATGAGGACAGATCTTTCCCTTTTTTTCAGTCCTTTTAATTAATTAGTCTAGTTTCTTATACACTTGCTATATTGAATTGAGAATTCTAATTTTTATTCTAATGTGGAATAAGATGCTATTCAATTTTATTCTGCCATAGCTAATATTATTTTTATGTATATGCTTTAGTGATTTTTTCTTTACAATTAGTTTTGCACAATTTCATTTTTGTGTATCTTTGTATGATTTTATTCCAATTTCTTGTGAAAAAGGTTCATTTTGCTTGGAAATGTGCTATAATTTCAACTAAACTCAGAAATTTTAAATCTTTAAATATTTATTGCCTATCCCTTTCTAGTTTGAGAATTCTAATTATATGAATATAAATTTCTTGATTTTGGCACAGAGTGAGCTATTATACGACTGATCTATAAATTCTTCTTCATTTTTATTTTGGACAATTTTTATTGTTATATTCATTTAAGTTTGTAAATAATTTATTTACAATGCAATCTATTATTAATCTCATGCTTTGTATTCATTTCAGAAATATTTCTTTAAAATTCAATCTGTCTACATGTTATATCTTTCACACTTCAATCTTTGCGTATAATTTTTAATATGCTATATAATTATTGATTTTCAATGAAGTTAATGAGAAAGAAAACAAAGAAGCAGTGACTCTCATAAAAGGCCACAACCAGTGTCCTTGTTTGGGAGCATTCAGGAGCTAGAAATCCAAGGTCATGTCCTCTGGCCTTGTAGTGTCCTGCTAGGGCTTCTGACTGGCCAATTCTAGCAGCACCTAGAGGCTCAAGGGGCCCCTGGATGCTGTCTGCATGAGTCAGCCTCCTGGGCCTAGAAAAGCAAGAAAGGGCAAAGAGGAGGTGTGGGTGAAGGACCTAGGTGCAGCTTCTCTCCATAGCAGGCAGGAGGCAGGGTGCATGCAGTACGTTCTGGCCAGGGAAATGGGAAAGTCCTTCTCTGGAGCAGTTGGAAGGAGCGTCTATGGAGAGAAGACTGCAGAAGCAAATGTGCAGAGACCAGGGTGCAGGGTGCATGCAGATGTGGGCTACCTGCTCAGAAGGCCAGTGCCATCACGGGCAGCTGACAGGCAGGTCTGGACCCAGACCCTGGGCTCACATCGCCACAGTTAGCCTGGGAGATACCCTAGTTCTGGAGCCTGTCCACCATGCAGCTAGGCACCTTTCACTTTGGATATCCAGAGACCTCTGGAGACTAGCTAGGCCCCAGCCTGGCATTTTACCCTGCTGTCCTTCCAACATACATCTCCAGGGCCTTGATCTCCCCAGCTTATCTGAGCAGAGTCACCCTGTAGTCAGATTCTCTGTGTCCAGGCCTGTAGGCCACTCTCAATAGCAGCTTCGGCAGAAGAAAGAGCAAGGTGGTCACAGACACCAGAAGGGAGGACTTCAGGCAGGAAGCACCATGTGACTGAGCCTGGAGTATCTGTGGCAGTTCACCAGGTGGAGAGGAGAAGAAGGTGCAGGAGAGGGCAGGATCCCCATGAGTCTGGAGGCTCAGAGGATGCCCTGTTTCCTGTGGCTAGGAACAAGGAAGGGGAAGAGATTGGAGGAATCTTCAAAAACAGATGAAAAAGAACTTTAAATACCAGGCTTGGGGACTTAGATTTTACTCTGAAGAGAAGTGGCAGGTATCTGGAGGGTGATGGGGTTCAGTTTGCATTTTCCAGAGTTGCAACTGTACTCGTTTATGGAAGAGGAAACTGAGATTCAGGGCAGGTAAGTAGCTTGCACAAGCTGATGTAGGTATGTACGACACAGGTCATGTTTTCAGAGCATGTTGGCTCTTCAGACTCTTGGGGAGACAAGTGGAGTGGTGCTGTGCTTAGCTACCTAATGATGGAAAACCATCTTCCACAGAGAAGCCTAACACAGCAATCACCATTCATCATGCTCAGGAACCTGCAGTCTAGGCAGCGCTGGGCGGAGAAGAGTGTCTTAGGCTGTGTGCCCCATGCTGCAGCTTGCTGAGGCGAGGTGCAGAGTGGGGCATGTCCAGAGCTGGGTTGTGATTCCCTGGAAGGATGCTCAGGTTGCAGTCTGGTCTCCTTGGCGTTGGGAGAAACTGAGAAACAGCCAAAGGATTAGGGCTGGGCCCAGTAGGTGTCAGGCGATGCTCTGGAATGTTCTAGAAGGTGGTTCCACTTTTGTTCTCTATATTTGGGGTTCCTCCAGGGGTGTTAAAATCCACTGTCTATATCCCCAGAAAAATAGGGGCCTTTGACTGAGAAAAGAAGGTTTAAGTGGGCTCTGTGCCAACTTGTCAACTTGGATCTCCACCGACACTTGCACAGCTCCACTGCTGAGCTGCTCTCTGCTGCATCGTGGGGCCACTTGGCTGTTAATGTTTCCACCTTTCTGGGTGAGAAACCTGCCTCACTTTGACTTCAGCATGCAGGTCCCTGTTCCACACTCTCTGTCTGCTCCTCTCTCAGCCCCACATGGCCAAGGAGCAGCATCAATAGAGGGCCAGGGTAAATGACATCTGTGGAGCCTTCATAAACATGTAGTGCATGGCATGACTTAGGACCCTTCTAGATGCTTGACACATGATGGCCAATGTAATCATCACACCCCACATGACAGGATGTATTTTCCCTGTCTTGTTGTCTACTGGGTCCCCAAGACCCTGTGTGGCTACACATTAGATGTACAATAAATATGTGTTGAATTATTGTCCTCATTTTGCTGGTGAGAAAACAAGAACATAGAGGTGACTACCTGCTGAAGATCACATAGCCCTCAGGTAACTGCGATGGGATTTAGAACTGGGAAGTCCTGCTCCAAACTCATGAGCTCAATACCAATTTGTGTGTTGCTTTTTTTTTTTTTTTTTTTTTTCAGAGCTGGGGATTGAAATCAGGCCCTTAACGCTTGCCAGGAAAGCGCTTATTCCACTTAGCCATCTCCCCGGCCTGTGTTGCTTTTTAAAATATGTGAACCATCTCCTTATCTTTTCTTTTCCCAGGAAAGTATCTTCTAATCCTTGCTTGTTCCTGGAGGAGATAATAACAGTCAGACGAGATAAGTGGCTGTGCTATGGCACGGTGGGACATACTCACTGTGCCTAAACTTTGTTATAACACACAATGGGAGGTTCAGAGGCCCAGAACCTTATTTCCTTCTTTATTCACTGGTGTGCTTCAGAAGTCAAGTCTGGCACATATTATATCCCCTAACTAATGCATAACAAACTAGGTAACTTCATGGATAAAGAGCTGAGGTTCAGAGACCTTTAAAAATTCTGATGTGGCAGAATTAGGAAATGACAGTGCTCTGATTTAGAGCCAGTCTCTCTGCTTCTAAACACTGATTATATCAAAGTGCTTGGCTTCTCTGTGTTTTGGTTTCCTCATCAGTTGAACAGGATCTTAAGGCGCAGGGCTTCTATGCAGATGAAGAATAGAATGGGTGTGAAGGGGCCCTGCAAAAAGGAGAGAGGCACCCATGGGGGCCTTCTCCATTTCTTTCTCTGTGTCAGATGTCTGTACAGAACCTGGTGCAGAATGGGAGCTAGGAGTGCTGTGCTGAGAGGCCTGGTAGAAGTGGGAGATGTCTATAGGATACGAATGAAATTGGGAGAGAGGGGTTGGATGGATGGAAGGATGGATGGGGGTTAGGTGGGTGGGATGGTTGGTGGGTGGACAGAAGGTCAGATGTGGGGATGGGTGGGTGGATGGGTGGATGAGTAGGTGGGTGGAAAGTTGGAAGGGGGAAAGGGTGTGTGGATAGGTGGATGGGTGGATAGGTGGGAGGGTGGGTGGATGGGTGAACAGAAGGTCAGATGGGTGGATGGGCTGGCGGTTGCCTGGGTGGAACAATAGATGGATGAATCATAGTTGGATGGGTAGGTAGATGGGCAAAGCGAAGGTTGATATTGGATGGAAATGCCTTCTTGAAGAAAATGAGCAAGGCCTCTGGTTAGTGCTTTAGTTCTTAGCCAGCAGAGGGCACCAGGGCTCCAATAACTGGCTTTGCTAGTGTGCTTGGCAGGGAAAAGCCTCCTGCAGGGAAGTAAACCTGAAGTCTGAGCTGGGCTTTGCCTGCAGCTTGTTGGCATCTTTGGCAGCTGAAAAGGTCAAGACACAGAGGACCAGCTCAGAGTCCATGGGGGATGGGGCAAGACATAAAGTGCTCAGAAACAGAGCTGTAACCACCACCTGTATGGTGGTTCAAAGAAAGGGCTCACACCCAGAGCCCCTCTTCCTTTTATGAAACAGAGAAACATTGCACCTTCTGTACCAGGACTAGATGAGAGGCACTGTCAGGGTACCTGGTTACTGGAGGCCCTTGACACTACAGGTGAGGCATTTGGGACCATGGGACCCCCCCCCAGCCATCAATCAGTATGAAGTGGGATGCAAAGGCATCAGCCTCTGAGGAACCCAGTGAGAATGGAGGGAATTGCACAAGAATGGAAGCAGTCTCTAAGGGATGAAGATGAGCAGAAGGAGGGGGCAGCTGCTGGGAGGCCAGGAAGACTGTGGCAGACCAGCAGGCTGCTTCAGTGAGCCCACCTGCCATCCAATGGAGACCAAAGGCACGTGCACCTCCCACCCCGAGCCCCAGGTGCAGGCTGGCAATGTGGGAAATTAATAGCTTAATGTGGAACTTGACTTTCACCTCCCCAGTGGCTGGGTGTGAATTTGCTATCTTGAAAAGGTGTTAGGAGGTTGAGTTTTCCCTTGGGCGGTTATTTTATATGCTGCTGTCATTCCCAGTTTCTGCCAGGATTTATCACAGGGACAAAACCTGGCCGAACTGCCTCAGAAGGAACTTGTGGGCTCAGTACGTTCTCTTAAGAAGTACACACCTGACTCCACACAGCTTCGGAAAACAAGTGGAGCAGGGCATGGTGGCACATGCCTGTGATCCCAGGACTCTGGGAGGTCAGGGCAAGAAGATCAAAAGTTGTGCTCAGCCTGGACAACCTAGAAACTTAGAACCTTTCTCAAAATTTAAAAAAATGTAAAAAGGCATATGGATATAGGTTAGTGCAAAGGCCCTGGGTTCAGTCCCTGCTTACCCCATCCCAAGGCACCAAAAAGTAACCTTGAGCTGAGTTGCCCCAAAGATGGCTATGCTGAGCTGCAGGAATGACCATCCTGGCCCAGAACACAAAGCCAAGAGGGCTTCAGGCTGTAAGCTGGGTCCTCTGGCTTGCTGAGAGCAGATCTGGAGAGTGGTCGAGGGTCACACAGAAAGGCCTTTTGGGTCTGTCCTTTTTCTTCTCTTCAGGGAGTGTCTGGACCTACTGAAGTGCTGCAGGCCACTGTAGGGACAAGCAGGTCACAGTCACCCTGGTCTAAACCGTCTCCTAGTAGGGCTGCAGCCAATACCACCTTTGCCCTTCAACAGTCCCAGTACCCTTCACCCAGAGCCAGGCAACTCTTCCTGCCACCAGCAGGGTCTGCCCTTCCACCGGCAGTGCCTGGTTGGGCTCCCTATCCTGAGCTCAGACAGCACCTCTGTGTTCCTCTGTGATAAAGCTCATCTTGTGCATCCTATTCACTAATCCAGCTGGTGGGGACATACACCCCTGTGTATCTGCAGGATTTGTATTCTCTGGTGCCAGCAGGTAGGGCTGGCACCATATCTGTGGACTTCACCCAGAGCCAGGAACAGGACTGAACCCACAGCACTGAGGCTGGGGTATGGAAGAGCCCACACCGGCCCAGTGTAGCACAGGGGCTGGGTAGCCAGGAAGGAGGCAGGTCCTCGACTGTGTTAATAAACCACCAGCCAGGACCTGCACACAGGCTGGCCTGTCACAACTTACTCGGATACCTAGGGCCACTTTTGGAAATCTTCTTGTTTCCTTCAGGGCTGCCACATGGCCCCACCCCGCAAAATGCCAGACCAGGAACTCTGACTCCAGTGTGCTTCCTGTTGGGATAGCAGGTCTGACATATTTTATTTCTCTTGTGCCTTTTCCAGGACCAGGACCAGCTGCCAATGGCCTGCTCCCACAGGCCAACTCCACAGCTCTCCACTTGCCAATTCTTCAAATATGAGTTGTCACAGTGGGTAGAGGATAATTTGAGCTGAGAATTCTGCTTCTGACTGTCCTGTGCCTTAGGAGCCTGAGTCTCCCCACCTGTGTGAGAGAGGACACCGTGCCATTCTCCTGGGTAGCCATGTGGATGGTGCAGGGTGGCAGGTGCACCTGGCACTGTGGATGCCTAAGAAATGTCTGCCAGATCTGGACCCTGGGAAAAATGGGGACAGAATGTGAGGTGCGGACTCTGTGGACTGGATGGGGATTAAGCCAGCTCCAAAGCCATGGGTGGGGCAGAATTCTCTTCCAGCTGAGCCTTATTCTGCATCCACATGGGGAACATTCCAAGGGCCAGGCTGGGGCTGCAAGCTTGCAATTAAGGCTGGAGTAGACTCCAAAGAGGGAAGCAACCTTCAGGCACCTGCAGCTGTGCCCAGCTGTGTGTGTGCACATGGACAAATGCACGTGCACACACAGGACAGGGTTGCTTGTGGAGCTAATACCTGCTGTTGGAGGTGGGCCATGGAGCATTTCCACCATCTGAGCGCCACATCTGACTTTCTGAAGACAGAGGCAGCCAGCTGGGCCCAGCATGCTTCCTGGAGTCAGACTCATAGCTGCTGTTCCCATCACAGGGAGGAGCCTGGCTCTGCCGGGGCCTGCGTGGCATCAGCTCCCAGCTCCCATTCCCCAGCCAAGGCATGAGCAAGAAGGGGAGCTCCACTTGGGGGTGGGGAGAAGGGCAGGGAGCTGGGACTGCTGGCGTCAGGAAGGACTGAGGCTACGATGATGAGGGAGGTGGGGGTCAGAGATCCAGTGGTAGTGAGGTGAGAGGCGGGAGACAAATTCAGAGCAAAGCTGTGAGGGAAGAGACAGAAAGCCAGAGAGGAGGGCAGAAAAGAGACAGATATTATAGTCGCAAGCAAGAGAAACAGAAAAGGAGAGAAAGAGATTCAGAGAAGAAAAATTAAGATGAGAAGTAAACACTGGGAGATGGAAATGGAAGTCTTAAAAAGGAAGAGCGAGAAAGACTATGGGAGGCAGAGAGATAAGAAGATGTGGTAAAGACACAGGAGCAAATCAGAGGATGTGTGTTAGGGACCGGAGGCTGGAGGGTATGGGGCCGGCGGGGGTCTGAGGATCCACCTTGGCCAGTCCTTTCCTTACTTTGCAGATGGGAAAGCTGAAGCCCCACAGATCAGTGGCAGAATCAAGTGATAAAGATAGTGAAAAGAGAAAGAAACTTCAAGGGAAAGTGAGAGATGGACAGAAAGCTCCAAAGGTGGAGAGAGAAGAAGAGACAGGAGAGGGAAGAGGCCAGGCTGGCAGGGCGGAGACCCAGATGCCCAGAATGTGGCCTCTCCCTATCCAGTGGCACTGCCAGCTGCCAACAGTCTCTGGGGCCTCCTGCCTGCCCCAGAGTAACATGATTGCTGATGCAGGATTTCCATGTGCGGGCTTCACCATCTTGCCCAGCGATGTGGTGCTCAGCCCCCTTCCTAGGAGAAATGGAACGAGAAGGACACAGCCTGGAGGGGACACCTAAGACGTGCCAGCCATGGAAATCATAGCCATGCACCACAGATGGGAGGATCTCCACCTGAGACCACCCAGCACAGGGCAGCGGGGCTGTGACAGCGAGGGTGCAGACAATGATGCGCAGCTTCCAGCGTGCTCAGGACCTTTTGGAAACTTTACTTGCAAAAGCACAGAAAGAAGCAGACTATGCATGCGAGAGGAAGGGCCTCAAATTAACAGTCCCATCTCAAAATGTATTCCTGGGGTTCCAAGAGTTCAGAGAGAATTTTAAATTGTGTTTTCATTGAATCAACAATATGTAAGAGCTCTGTCCAATCATAAAAAACAAATGATTTTATTTTCAGTGACAATTCAAAATTAAAAGACATTTTCATACAACAAGACACAGCTCTGTGAAGTCAGGGTTACTCATGAAAGACTGAGCATCGGAAGGGTTGGACCTCTGTCTACTTCCCCTGTGTCAAGTCCTGGAGCCACATGGGCTGTCAGAGAACAGGCCGGGTGGAGAGGTGGCCACACACACAGGGGGCAGCGGTTGTGTTGGAAATATACTTATGTGTGAGCAAATGAATGCAACGATCAAACAACACAGTGAAGGTTAAGAATGTTAAGCAATGTATTATAGTGAAATACACACTGCCATCAATTCCCCTCAGAAATTTAATTTCCTCCCTTCTCTGTACACATGTATCCCATCATCCCTGTCACTTCCTGAAGCAGTTCTTGAAGGCCTCTTTCATGAGTATATTTACTTGTGCTGTTGTGGATGCTGGGATGTTCTGAACTGAGTCAAAACACGAACCTGTCAAGGTCATTTAAACTTTGGAGGAAAACCAGAAATCTCACAGTGCCAGATTCAGTGAATAAGGTGGATGAGAAAGAACACATTGTGGTGCTTTTACAAGCCTGATTTTCCATGGGCTGGTACTAAGAAGCAGCATTTTATATGTATTCGCAATCACACCTCATAAAGATATTCATGAAAGGACGCTTCCAGAACTACTTCAGAAAGTGATAAGGAGAGTGGGCTAAGTGCATTCAAATCAAGGGTAAATATTTTGAGGGGAATTAATAATAATGTGACTTTTATTATAGTAATTTTTAAAATCTAAACATTCACTAGCCCTTGCATATCACAATGATAGAAGACATCTTCCCCCTGTGAGGGGGGAGAGTTTCAAGTATGAAAAAGGTGAAGAGAACCACCCCAGTGGTGTTAGATTTGAATTGACAGTGGTATGAACTCATGGGGAGTGGTGTTCTCTAGCTCTCTCCACTGAGAGGTGCTCTCAAAGCCATGAGCATTTGAATTGTGTCTTCTGAAAGGAGCAAGAGCCCCTGGTAGAAATGGCTGGTTGAGGCCTGGCACATGAAAGTACAAAAGCCCGGAATGGAAAAGCTGCTGTGCTACAAAGGAAGGGCATGCCCAGAGAATGGGGGCCATGCCAATAAGACCTAGAAGGTAGCACGTGGAAGCTTCCACAGGGCAAATCTTGGTCTCTCTGCATCAAAATAAATAATGAAAGTAACAGATTTTAAGTCCTTGAATAAAATAAGAAACCATGAGTCCAAACTGGGAGAGAGGAAGGAAGGGAGGAGGGGACATTTGAGGAGGCTTGGGATATTTATATAGTCTCAAAATACTTCCCCACAGAATACTTACTTATTATTGTGAGAGAGGGGTCATTTTCTGTGATGACTGTGATGTGGACTACTCTGGCAAGCATGTGAGAACCCAGAGACTAAAGTGCACATCCCTGGGGATGGGACAAGTGGAAATCACATGTCACCTGACAGGAGGCAGTGAGAACAAGGCAGCTCTGGAACATTCTGTGGAAGATCCCAAGCTTAGTGGAATCAGGCGCAGATGACAGACAAGCCATAAGTGAAGGTCTGTAGTGGTTGATACACTGTGTCTTTGAGAAGTAGTAACTAAATTGGTTCCGCAAGTCCACATCCCAGGGTATAGAGGCCCCACCCTAGAGTGACTCATCACTCAAAGGGTATAAAAGGGAACTGAAGAAGGATGAAGCCTTCCTCTTTCTTGGAAGAGATCAGGTCTTCACATTCAGCGTGGAAGGAAGGGAGAGAGTCTGGCGAGGAGCCACCCCTCCTTTTGCTCTTTGCTGTTTTCTACCCCAGGAATGGCTGCTCTCCGCCATGTGCTACTCTGCCTTGGAGCCAGCTGGGTATGGACTGAAACCTTCACTAACTGTGAGCTAAATGAACCTTTTCTTCCTCAATTTTGGATGTCGGGTATTTTGTCCCAGCAATGAGTGAAAAGTGGCTGAGAACGCATTCTACAAAAAACTGCCCTGTCATCTTTACGACCATGAGAGCCAAGGCACTGCTTTGCAGGAAGGAGACCAGACCTGACAACTCCAGACTCTGCACAGCATCTCTTGGCTAGAGAGGACAATAATGGGACAACTGTAGAAACCTGCATGGGGCCTCAGGGGCAGATTCAGGGCGTGGATCCATGTTTGGTTCCTGATTTTGGTGATCTTATTGTGCCTATATAGGGAAAGGTCTTGGTAGAAAACACTAGAATATTTGTTTGGGAAAAAATAAATTCTGTATATTCTACTTGCTAGGTGTGAACCCATGCAGTCAACCAGACCAGGCATTCTGGTGCCTGTAGAAGATTAATTGGGAACATCAAGCAGGTTGGCTGTTTAGCGGACCAAGACAGCAGCAAACAAAGGGGGAACTTTATAGGATCTTTTAGGGAGGGTTATCGCAGGCTGGATTAGCCGAGGGAGAGCTAATCTTGGCAGGGTCAGGACTTCTATTAAATACTACTGTGAAGCCTCCAGTTGGCAAAATAAGGAGAAGGAATAAGATGTATAAAGATACAAAAGGGAAAAATGAAACATTGTTTTCAGATGATATAATAGTCCACATTGATTCTATAAATAATGTACAAATCATTAAAATATTAGTTTAGCAAGATGCATGACTATCATATCAATATATAAAAAAGCAGTTGTATTTTTATATATCAACAACATAAAGTTCACAAACAATTTTAGTCAGGTATGGTGGTGCATACCTGTGTAATCCCAGCACTCGGGAAACTGAGGAAGGAGGATTGCTTCAAGTTCAAGGCCAGCCTAGATTATACAGAGAGTTCAGAGGCAACTTGAACTATGTAGTGAGACCCTATCTAAAAAAACTGAAACAGGGCTGGGGAGATAGCTTGGTGGCCTAAGTACCAGCCCCAAAACCCTGGGAGTACCGTGCCAGCCCCAAAGCCAGGTGTGATGGTGTAGGTCTGTAATCCTAGTATTGTGGAGACTGAAGCAGGAGGATCACTATGAGTCTGAACTGTGTAATGACACCCTGCATCAACAAATTAAAAAAAAAAAACCAACCCCCCCAATACCCATATAATTTTATAAAAGATATATTTACATTTGGGCATGGGTTTACACCCTATAATACCAGATATGCAGGAAGTTAAGGTAAGAGGATTATAAATTTGAGATCAGTCTAGGCAACTGAAGGAGACTTTAATCTCAAAATAAATAAATAAAAAAAGGACTGGGAAAGTAGTTCAGTGGTAGAGCACGCAAGGCTCAATTCTCAGTATCCCCCTCACAAATATTTGTGATATGCTTTGAAAGAAATATAAGAATAAACAGGAGAACCTTTATGTGGAGAAGGATTTTAAGTTTACTAAAATGATCAGTTGATTATAGTGTCAAATAATAGATTTATAGATTCCCTGTCTTTCCAACCAAAATTTTTGGGGAATTTGCAAATCAGTTTTATAGAGACTTAAAAAAAAAAAGATCAAGGGCCTGCCAGATAGTTCAGCAGATTAAACCACCTGCTTAGGCAGATGCAGGAACTGGGATTTGATCACTGGCCTGCTGTGCTGCCCCTGCCCCTGGGGTTCACTGAGATGGCGATTGAGACTGGGTGTGCCTCACTTATTTATTCATTTATTTAATGCAGTACCGGGGATTGAACTCAGGATCCTGCACTTGCTGGGACAAGTGCTTATTGTGTTGAGCTATCTCCCCGGCCAAGACTGGGTATGGAGGCACATGCCTGTAATCCTAGCACTTGGGAGGCTGAACACAAGAGGATCACTACAAGTTCGATCTGTGTAGTGAGACCCTGTACTAAACACATTTAGAAGA
>NW_004524625.1:326910-331616 GCF_000260255.1 Octodon degus | reverse complement strand
AAGAAAGAAGAAGAATCAGCAAAAGACCAAGATACCAAAACAAGGCTAGGCAGCCTGCCCTCCAAGCTACTGAGACTGTCATAAGCCATAGAAATTAAGGAAGTGCGGTGTTGAGGTAGGTGATAAATAGCAAAGGGACACACTAGAGACCCCAGAAATCAACCCCTGCATATAGACAAACTTTATAAGTATCACCAGTACTGCAACAACTTTGGACATTGCCAGTCTTATGGAAAACTCACTACTATTATGGACTACTGGACTATATTGGGAGACTGTGTTGATTTCAAGCACCTACAATATTTAAATGACAATGGAATGCCCATCTCTGACAAAACTAACCAAAAAAGTGGGATCGAAATGAATGACCCTTTTGTATCCATATACTCAAAATAGTTAGGATAGATATATGGCTCCATTCTCTTAAATAAATGAATAGAGAGTTTTGTTATAATAGGGTTGGAGACAGGATATCATGTCTGCATCTTGTACAATGAGTAACCACTAAGGCAACAATATGCAATGTAATAATTATTGAAAATGTGCCTGTAATCGGTTGTGAAACTGTCTCATTGATATGTTTCTCAATAAAATTATTTAAAAATATAGAAAAAGGGAAAGAATTATTCACTGAGTGGGACTGACCATCCTGCTTGTCTTTATGGAAAAAAAGAAAACTGGTAATCTGCACCTTACACTGAACACAGCAATCAGTTTCAGGCAGATTAAAGTCTTAACTGGGAGAGCTAACTTTTTTGTTAATTTAAGGAGAAAATATGGGCACATTTCTTTATGAACTAAATGAACTTAAGACATTAAGATGCAAACCCAAATGGTAACTGCCATAAATTTGACAAGAACTTCTGTTTATCAAAAGAGGTCATAAGGAAAGCAAAAATAAAGTGCTAAGTGGCTGTGGCAAGTGATCTTCTAGAGCCTTGCTACTCCCTATCAAGAGCTAGAGTTTACAACCTCTGGCCTTGAACCTGGGCTGGTGCTTGTGACTGCTCGGGGCACAGGGGTGGCTGACACTGTGTCGCTCACTTCAGCTTCCATGACCTGCTCCTGGCTTTGCATTTTCCTCATCATACCTGCACTATGCATATGACACAGAGCTGCTTTCTGGCTCAGATCCTGTATTTACTACATCTGATATGCCAACTCCTGCTCAGGCCTGGCCTCCTCCACCTGGCTCAGCAAGACCCTCCCCCACACTCACCTGGCCTGGAACCTTGCCCCAGCCCTTCCTGGGCACAGCCCCAAGCAGAGGTGGGGAAAGGCACAGAACCCAGCAACAAAAGCCACACCCAGCATGCACTCGAGGTGAAGAGTCAAGGAGGATGGCCTAGATCAGCCTCATGTGTATCCACTCAGAGTGGGGAGCTGGGTCCTCACCTGCTGTCTCATACTGTCCTCCAGAGTCATCCCCAGTAAATGTGGGAGAAGGTTTGGGCTTGGAGAGTCTGAGTCCTTGCCCTGTCCCCAATGTGCTGCACGGTACAGGGTATGTTGCTTTGTCTCTGTACAAAGCTTTAGCTTCCTGGTCTTTAGTTCCTTGCCATGTCCATCATTTTCATGCATCTGCTTCCTACTTGGGAGCTGAATGTGTAGCAGGTGCTCCATGAATAGATGTGAAGGAATAACCCCAGCTACCTGCCACTGGGCCTATAAAGCAAACTTCTCATTTGTCAAGACCCAGTTCATGGTCACCTCCCTTAGGAAGTCTCCCTTAAAAAGTTGAATTGCAGAGGGGTCTCCATGTTTCCCTCCAGCAGAGCACAGAACTCTGCCACCCCTGCCCTGGGTCCTCAAAGGGCAGAAATCATGTTGAAAATGTCTCTGCTTCCAAAGTCCCAGCTCAGGGCCCAGCACAGAGCAGGTGCCAAGAAATGACTGCTGAATTCACTATTTAATCAACACATAATGAAACTTGCTCCTTGAGACCTAGAGAGGTCTGCTCTGGCAGAAGGCCACGTGGTCTGTTGCCAGCCAGGCTAGGGATGGAATCTTTAAGAGTTCCACGAGTCAGACCAGTCATAGAACAGTTGGGGAAAGTCACTGTCATCCAGATGGGGCTCTCTCAGCAGATCTCGTGATACACACGAGAATCCCATTCATTCATTTAGTTTCCAGTGCTGCCAATGTTTCAACAGGAGCCTTCTTCTTTTTTCTATTAAGATCTGCAGAAAAGAAATCTGCAGACAGACGAGGACATTAACTGGCATCTGTGCTGACTTTAGGACTTCTTTACACCTTGCATACCTTGGTCAAAAGGCACAAGGTAAACAGTAAAGTGTGTACGTGTTGCCCATGGCTGGTGTGGATTCTTCAGTGCCTTCCCTGAACCTTATCTCCCTCTCATCTGAAGCTCAAAACTCTAGCTTTTCTGTCCAGTGTGAACCAAGTAATGGTGTTCTGAGATTTGCTCACACACCTCTGTCCTGTTCCAAACTAGCTGGATCCGGTTTGGGGGTGAACTCAGACATGAAGCAGCATGTGGACCATGCTCAGGTACTCAGTGAACCCACTTCTTACTGTCCCCTCCTTGCTCCCTCATGCATGCGGCAGATCCTGTGACCTTGAGTCTCAGCAACATCCCTCTGGCTGTAGGGCAAAGACTGAACAGAGAGACAGGCGGGACCAGGGTTACAGGCACTGTGATGTGTGCCCACCTCCCTGAAGCGCACTTCAGCTGTAGGAGAGTCATTGCCGCTGACTACTTCCTACCTCAAGCCTCTACCTCTCTGTCCAAGAAGATAGGAGCTTTCTAGGTGCCGTTAGCCCTGCAGATACCTTAGGGTCCCCTGATACTCAGCTCATTTTCCCCATACTGTTTTTCCACTGCTGATTTGCTCCGATGGGCTCTCCCACCCTCCTCAATAAGCTACATGGCTCAAGTCCCTGCTTTGGGGAGGGATGACTTAAAAGAAGCCAGTTGTAGAAAGGTCTGATGTAACAGTGCAAAGAGATGTCACAGGCCTGGACCAGGAGAGGGTCAGGAATGCGGAGAGCACAGGACGTTCTCAGACACATTTCGAAAGCAGAATGGGCAGGACCTGGCATGGGATTGGATGCAGGAAGTGAGGAGATAAGGTGGAAGAGGGCAAGGGTGACACCAGTTTTCTGGACTTGGCAGGACACTTCCTATGGCAGGACACGATGGAGAATCAAGTGCAACCCTGTGTGACTTCAGATTTTAATAAATTTCAAATCCAAATTTGAAAATCACTTTCAAATGTTACATAAGCAGAATTATAGTTTAATCTCATAATAATCTTGGGTGATATTTATAAACTTACTGATTTCCAATCATGTCAGAAAAGAAAAACAAAAGGATTTCAGGTGGCTTATAGGACTTCATAAAAATACAGGCAGGCACATATGTAGGAATGTATGTTAAATCAACGGAGTGCCAAAGGCAGTCATAAAGACAATGATATGGAAAAATGGTTTTACCAAGTCAAGGAAATTAGCTTACAAAACAGTACTTATAGATGAGAATTAATCTCGGAAGTATATAGACATATGTAATAGATTTCAATTGCAAAAAAAAAGATAATTTTTTTAAACTAAACTTAATTTCTTCTGTGAACCGCTATTCTGTGAGGTGAAAACTTAATCTTAGTCATTCCTGAGCCTTCACCCTCATTTCTTTTTTCCTGTTCCTATGAGTAGGTCCTCTCATGTCACCTGTCACCAATGGTGTCCGCTGAAACAGACATCCTGCCAGCCTGCTTGAGCCAGTCTGTCCTCACAGGTCGTTGCCTGGTCCTGGTTGTTCCTACTAGCGTGGCCTGTCTGTTCCAGGAGCATTCTGGGCTACTGCAAGGTCCCTGTGATAAGAAGAAAAAAATGTCCCTTTTTCTCCAGATATATTCATTTATTAACCTCCAGAATGTGGGAATGTTACTTTAGATGGCAAAAGATGTGATTAAGACAAAGATCCTGAGAGGAGGAGCTCACTGGATTTTCCAGGTGGACACTAGGAGAAACCTTGGGTGTCCTGGTGAAAGACAGAGGGAGGTGACACAAACAGCCAGGGAAGGCCAGAGAAAGATGCAGCCACCAGCTCAGAAGACAACGCCACTGGCTGTGGCAAGAGGAGAGAAGAGTCTATCCCAGAGTCTCCAGAAGTAATGAAACTACTGACCTCTGATTGCCAGCTCATGGTACTGATTTCAGATTTCTGGCACCCAGAAAGGTGAAGGAATACCTTTCTAGCATTTAACCCACCCAGTTTATGCTGATTTGTTACAGCAGCCTCTGGAAACCAATGCAACCTCAGCTCAGGTAGGTTATGGCCGCTCTATCACTTCCCATACCCTAAGGGCTCCGGAACCCCTTGGCACCTGGTGCCTCTCCAGGGCCTTGAGAGTGCTCCAGAGTCTCTCCACCCTCTACCTGGGGTCTGCAGGAGGAGGGGGCCAAGCTCTCCTGTGCTCTGTTCCCTACCCAGGCTTCACCCATGGGGAGGCCACGGAGGCTGTGCTCTGCTCATGGGCCTCACTACACCCCTCCACCTCTCGCTACTGGTCTCCACAAACTTGCTTCACAGAACAAAGCCAGGGGAGGTGGGTGGTGCAGGGCTGGTCCTTTGTGCCTATAGTGCCTCACCTTCCTGCCAACATTCTTCTGTGTCTGTCTGTCTGTCTGTCTCTGGATCCATCTCTCTGTTTCTCTTTGTTTCTCTCTGTCTCTCTCTGTCT